>NC_056743.1:1091512345-1091622345 GCF_019279795.1 Protopterus annectens | reverse complement strand
ACTGTTTCCTTTCTTGGATTAAAATTCTGGTGATGTGAATGTTCGTTGAAATAAGGTTTCGGTGTTGTCATCTCGGTTAAGTAAGATTCGACACACACACATACTTATGTATATATATATATATATATATGTATATATGTATATATGTATATGTATATATATATATATATATATATATATATATATATATATATATATATATATATATATATATATATATATGGGTCCCATACAGAATGCCGACAGCTCATAACACTGACACCCATATGGCCGATGCTATATGGTGGAGATTCAGAATATCGCAATGGGGAAATGCTATCTCCCAATAATGCAGAATGGAAAAATTTTCATTCTTGCATTGTATTGTGATCTCGGAGTTGGATATATTAAAGGTGCGGGGGATGTGGGGATGCAGGACAGCATAGCCCCCCTGCTAGCACAAAAAAGGAATTTTTATTTTCCTTTTTTGTTAAGTTCTGGCGCTGTTGATATTATGAGTGTCGGCCATATGGTTGATGGTGTTTTTGGCTGTCAGTGTTCTGTAGGTGATATATACACACAATATATATATATATATATATATATATATATATATATATACATACATACAAATTTGTGTGCGTGCACGTATACGTATATATACATACATACATTTGCACACACGCACATATCAATACCACCACTGGTTGCACAATTTCCCTTTCATGAAAACGCATCTGATTTAATATCATTTTGTAATTCTACATTTTCACCTGGGAAGATAAATGGACATGGCTTACAAAAATCCACATTTTAAAGTTCCGTATCTGGATTCCTCATGGTTCAAATTTTTAGTCGCTCCATCATGTTTATCAGAATTCCTTTTAAAATATTTTTCTATTTTATGTACAAAGATAGGCTTATCACCAAACACATTAAGCAGTTTCTCATCAGCCTTGAATATTGACCGTTTAGATCTAATAATATTTTTAATCTGCAAACAGTCACAGCTGTGTTGTAAAATTAAAGCCTTTTCAAATGTATTATCTTTCAGTGTTTTAGTAGCAGAGGAATTTTTATTAGTACACTGATTGAACCAGCTTGAAAACCAACACAAGAAGAGATTTATATCCTTCTCCCCATTATTAAGTGACTTTACTATTTACTCTAAATGCAAAATCTTGAAGGGTATTCGCATTTTAGGAAAAAGATATTCCAAAACATGTTTCTGGACCATAAAATCTACCTTATTCTAAATTATCCTGGCCACGCAAACTGGCCTTTAAATGAAACTACAGTTATATGAATACAGATGACAACTATTATAATATAGGCAACTGTTTGAAATGCTTGCCTTCCTAAAGATAATGAATGCAAAACCACTGTCAGCCTTAGTTAATAATGTATCCACATAGTTAACACTATCCATGTTTTAAGAATAAATAAACCTTAAAAAATGTGAATCCAGTTGATATAGTCAATAATTTCTATAACAGGACAGGAGTATTTTGATGTGTCCAGATTATGAATATATCATCCAAATGCCTCAAATATATATATATTCTGACAGGTTACATACCTATATTTTAAAATATACCTCTTCTCCCAGCTCCTCATAATTAAATTAAAATAGCAAGGGGTGCAAGCGGCACCCACGGCCACACTCTTAATCTGTTTGTAGAATTCCCCTTCAAAATAAAAGAAATATATAGTCAAAATTATTTCCATTAAATTCATAATTAGGTTAATTTAATTACAGGACAGAAAATTAAAGTACAAAAGTGCTTCATGAAAAAGTTCTAGGCCCTCTGAATGGGGTGTACAGAAAAATAAGTCAATCACATCTTCAGTTAAAAAAGCACATTCTTGCCATAAGTCTTTTGTAATCCTACCTAAAAAGTCCCAAGAATCTTTGAGTAAATTATTTTTATGAGAGAAAAAAAGGTTTTAACATCCTATCATTGTATACAACTAATTTATAAGTCTTGGAGCAACTAGCGGCATCTATTGGTCATTTCTCTCCAGGCCTCTGCTGAAAATTGGCTTTGTTCCAAGTCGGACTTTCCCGGTAAACAAATGTTAAAGAAAAACAAAAAAAGCAAGAAAAACTATCTTCTTATATGTCTTGGGTATACTTAAAATTGTAGGCATGCTGGGATTTTTATTCAATAAGAAGTCATATAGCTCAAAACTAATCATTCCCTGTAATAAACAGTCCTCTAGATACAGGTCAATCTTTTGATAGGCTATATTCATTTTATTAACAAAGATGACTATATATTTATTAGTATCTTAAAATATGTCAATAATACAATATGTAAAGTCAATGGTATCAAATATAACTACACCACCCCCTTTATCAGGTTTTATTATTCTAATAGAGGAGTCTTTGGAAAGAAATAACAAAGTGGTTTTTTTTAGTGGTTAGAGTTAATTTATTATAGCCTTTCTTACCATCAAATATGTATATGAATCTTCTTCACAAGCTTTTTCAAAAGATGAAACCAGGATGTTGGTGTTTGGTACAGATGTACTTTTTCCTTAAAATTTACCAATGTTTTTATTTTACCATTGTCTTGAAATTGTCAAGTTAAATTCAATTTCCTAATAAACAATTTCAAATAAATTAATCTGTCAAATCACTCTTGTTTATAGGAATGATATTTAACCCTTTTTCAAAAAGATGAAAATGGTTGATGTTAATGTCTAAATAACTATAACTGAAAATATGATATCCTTTATGATTTAGCATAATATTATTATAGTCACTGATAATTACTGAACAGGTTTCTTTTTATTTTCCCTCCTTCTCCCTTTTCCTCTGTTAGTTATCCCCGATTTTTTGGTAGGGTACAAAACCCTTTTCGTAAACATCTGAATTGTTTGTCGACTGTCTCTCCTCTTCTATTGACTCAAAAGCCTCTCCGAATGGGGAGGAGATTCTAAAGAGTCATTTAGATTGACAGTTTGGTCATCAGGTAACTTGGTAATATTATACTCATTTCTGCTGATAAGGCATTTGTTAGCTATGTCTGTACTATTTGATGCTTTAGTTATAGAGGGAAGGGGTACCTGTCTGACAGTTGTAATAACTCAAAATCAAATTGTGATTCTGGATCAGTTGCGTTTGGAAACCTGTTTTTGGGACTTGTTTAGTCCATAAACATTCTGTTAAATAAATGTTATTGAGTAGCAAGGTACAGTATTTCAGTCGCTTTTTCTCAAAAACCTGTAGCATATTTTCCTAGGAAATGCATTCAACCACAGTGTCTTTCATGGAGGATAAAGCAAAATCCTTTGAAAGCCAATTTTTAAAAACAAACAGTCGCTGATCTGAACAAGCATTCTCGTTATGTACAGCTCCATATATATTGTTATGATAACATCTTTATCTGAAGAAAATACAATATTTGAATGATCTGCAAAATGCTGCGGTTACTGTGGTACTGGAAGGGAATATCCAAAGTCACATTTTCATTGCAACAGGGAATAAACCAATGGGGAGCTGATTTGTGGGTAGCATTCCTGCTACTTCCAAAAATGGTGTTAACAGCAGAATCAGCTGTGTTAATTCTCTTGGGAGTTTTTCCAATGATGATAAATGATTTTCTAATAAACTGCCTTGAGTTTATATCTTACAATATATTTGTATTGGTTTTTAAACAAGAATTTAAATCTTTTTAAAGACATGACCGCTTTAAGAAAGTATCAGCTTTTTTGCATAATGCTGTTTAAGGCTGCTGTGTCATAGGTAGAGTATTCTGAAAAAGTTCCACATTTGCATGGGATGAAAGCGTCTTTTACAGTTTTCTAAAGAGAGTGTGACAACTAAAGTTGTTTTGTGCCAACAAACCGGAAGGTTTACATTGCGTGTATCCAGTTCCATTTTTTCAGTGTTTTTTGAAGGGGGTGTGTAGAGTTAACACCAAAATACACTTACTATTATTTTATTCAGTTGTCTGAAACAAAGATGGCCATTAAAAGAGTAAAAATGTACTTGACTGAGTCAAAGAAGGCAGGAAGTCTTTGTACTGTCATCATACTTATCAGTCTCTTAGAGCAAGAAATCTGGACAAAGCCAGAAATAATGGAGGGGGCAAAGGCCCAAAAATAGGGACAGTTTTTAAATATTGCCCTTACAAACTTGGAAAGTTGATAGAATAACAGGTTTTGAATTAGCATGAATTTTCTGAAGGGTATGAAGTCTGAAACTCAAATGCCTGTCTTTATTTTCTGACTTCAAGCTTTAATGATTTGGCAATGATTTGTCAAAAAAACACAATTTTATGAAAGACAGACCAAAAATATGACACGAAAAGTCCAGACATTCTGCAAAAATCTGGACAGTTGAGAGGTATGGCTGTCATGTAAAGTGTATGGAGGGAGAGGAGTCTTACAGTTGAAATGCCCAGAATATGCAGTCTTTTGGGGATACGCAGGGGATTGCTGAATGCTAACAGACTGACAGAAAAAATCCAAATCAAATGATCCCATGTGGCCAGTGTACACATAAAAAACCATGTTGACAATGTGATAGTATATTGTGTTTAGTTAAGTGGGACATTAGTTGGTGGTGAACGCATTTTTCCATGATTTTTGCTAGTGGAGAGAGGATAACATATAGTACTGCAGGGAGTTAGAACTGCAAAAACTTCAAGATATGATGAAGTAAATGTGACTTTACAGTTTTTTTTTGTTGTTGCTGTTGTCCTTTAACTGTTCCTTGCAGTGTGTATATTGATAGCAGAACTGGATTAAAGCAGTATGTGCCTGTAGTCTCTCAGGACTTCTGTTATATGTAACCATTAACTATTCATTTTTATATTTTTTAAATGAGTCTGTAGTATTTGTACATCGTTAGTATCGTTATGCAGGCATGTTGCTTATCGGAGATTGCCAGTCATAAAATTGACCATTTTATTGCCCGTGTTCTGTCTGCATGGGTAGAGAAATGACTTGACTTTAAATTAAACAGTGGCTTCCTCTGTTTGCATTTAGTAATCCCAAGCCTTTTCTGTAATATTATACTAGATTATTTAGTTAGCAGCTTGCACCAAAAACTACATGTTAGGTCTTTATGAATTCTTTAAATTTGATCTTGCAAACCTTGTAGATCACAACGCTTAAGGTTTGCTTACTGTTGACCTTCTGTCCCCACAAAATCACTGAAAAAATGATGTTCCTAAAACATGTAAACTTCCTAGTTGCGTAAATTATCCTCTCAACAAAAGCATTCCCAAGAGGAGCTGTGTAGTTTAGTCTGAAGAATATACAGTGTTTTTTCTGGACTTAAAATTAGTTTCTGTTTAGTACTCAACAAAGATTAGGGTTAATTAGCTAATGATCTTGGGGTGGTGGCAGAAGGGGCCACTGTATAGACAATGTGGATGGCAGGGTAGGGCAACCTTGGTCCTAAGAATCTGCATGGTGGTATCACCAGGAGATGCAGAAGTAACATGAAGAACATGCATAATAATTGCATCATGGTATAATTGTAAAACACATAGCTGTTTATTATTTCTGTTTCTGTTTTACCTTTTCAGACCTCATGGAGTTTACTTTGTACATCAATTTAACAGTAAAAAAAAAATCCTTTGTTACAAAGAGCAGTGGTCAGATAAAAGTATTGTAGCTCCCTGTGTCCAGCACATCCTGATATTATTTATACAATTGAAGCCTCAGGTGTGGAAAAACATGCAGCTTTTGAAGGGTATCCTAGGATTATAGGAGATTACTAGGCTAGCTACCCAGAGGTCATTTTAAGCATAGCTGTTTCATCCCACTGTAATACCACAGAAATGCTAGTCACTACTCAAGATTGCATTTAGTGATGAATGCCCATATCTAGGAGAGTTGTGGACTCTATCCCTGGTAAGAATTTACAGTGCCCAAGCCACTCGCCCAGGTTCCTCTTAAACAGTATCATAGAGTTGCTTTGTTTCATATGAATTGTTAGCCTGTTCCAAAGATGCAACAGTCACTGGGAGATAAAACTGTCCCTCCAGCATGTTCTGTTTCAGTCACAGGCCAAATTTAGATCCCTGAAACGTGTAGCCCTAGTTCCGTTTGATTTATGGGTATGCAGCAAGTTCATTAATTTGGCTCTTGGATTACTCTGTAGGCCAGGCATAAGTCTCCTCTAAGAAATCTATACAGTACAGAGTAGAGCGGCAGGGACTTTATTCACCCTGTGTATGGCACATGCTGGAGCCCCTTGATCTTTTTGCTAGAAACCTCTGAGGTCTCTCTAATTGCTGCAGATGCATAGTACAGTACATGCCAAACAGGGAGTCATACTCCATTATGGGCCGGATAAGTGCCAAATATAGGGTGGGTTACTTTTGATCTTGCTGTGATGCCTTTACTAATCAAATGTTCTATGTAGAAAGCTTTCCTCACCACAGTAGACACATTGTGGTTGAAGTTAGGATCACAGTCAACTTTTGATTCCAGGTTCCTTACCACTTCATGAGTACTGAGGGTATTGTTGATTTTAAAGTGTGAAAGGACATTGTTTGTGCCAAAGGGAATGATGATTACTTTGCATTCAGTTTGAGACTGTGACTAATACACTAGTCATTGGTCTGCGTGAGACCCTATTGGAGTATGCTGACATAATTTGGGGATTTAATGATTGCACGTAGTTTGCAGTTGTCTGCAGACTTGGTCAGCCACAACCCCTTAGTGTTGACCTGAACTTCTGAGAAGCATATACCAAACAGTAGGGGGCCCAGCACTGACCCCTGTGGCACCCCACTGATAACAGGTCTACTGGTTGATGGGGAGTCACCAACTTTTTCTGTGTCTGGTTTATGAGCCAAATGGCAACCCATCTTACTGCAAAGGGGTTTGCATTCAGTTTGCTAAGTTATCGGTAATGCCGGAATGTGGGATTGTGTTGAAAGCCTTTGCAAGGTCAAGGTATGCTGTGTTAGAGATTTGCCCTTGTCAGTTGCCTTGGTCACATTTTCAAAGAACTCCACCAAATTTAACAGGCAGGATCTGCCCTTCACGAAGCCAAATTCGGTAGGATACAGGGTTTGGAGGTTATCTATGTCTTTACTTATAAGGTCCATAATGATATGTTCCATGGCCTTACAGATGATTCTAGTGAGGCTTATGGGTCTGTAATTCCATGAGTCTGCTGCTAGGCCACTTTTGTGGAGGGGGAATAACTGTTGGTGTTCTCCGTTCCACAGGAACAAAGCCTGTGGTTGGGCTGTAATTGAAAAGGGTACTTAATGGTGATGCTAGTTTCATGTTTTAGCCTGTTTAGAAGACAAGCAGGGATGTCATCTTGTCCCATAGAGGCTGTGTTTTTTTTTTGCCTTGGACAAGGCTTTGAGGACCTGCTCTTCAGGTGTATAGGGTCGGGTGGAAGTTTAGGGGAAGGTTTATTGTAAGTTAGGAGGGGATAAGGGAGTGAAATTTTCACCAAACCTTTCCACTAGCAGGTTTGCTATCTCTATGGGGTCAGTGTGTGTGGATTCCATTGGCCACTAGTTCTGCACAAGCTTGGGACCTAGCCTTTAGGTTATGTACGTAGCTGTAAAAGGCATTATGGTTATGCTTGGCTGTACTTGCTAACTTTCTCTCAAAGGAGCCCTTGGAGGATTTGATAAGTTGTCTTATTTGTCTGTTGAGGCAGAGGAGGGTGTTCTTGCATTGTTGGGGCCTTGCCTTTGTTTTTTTGTTTAGACAGCAATGTTTTGGTTGATGCTGAATGCCCAGGATGGCAGCTTGTTTTTACTTGGGGCTCTGGTTTTGATTCTTTCTACGGCCGAGTTTATACAAATGCAAGTAATTGTACAGGAGTAAGCTTTGGTGTAGTTACCACTTGCAGCTTGGGGTTGGACGTGGAATGCATTTATACCTTCACCTAAGAGGGTGTAGTTTGCCTTGGTGGAGTTTTTTAGTCTGATTTCACCCTTTGTGCATACTGGTGTTAGTGCCAGCTCAAAGGTGTCTCATTTGTGGTCAGTTTTAACAAATGAGGGTCTGACAGTTGTGGCAGTGCATCTGTTTGACATGTTGGTGAGAGTCACAAAACACTATTTATTAAAATGGACAATAAAACAAAAGTGCATAATAAGTGCTTTCGGGTACAAACCCTTCATCAGATGGTAATAGATGATAATAAGTGCATATTGTGCACTTCTATTGTTTTATTGTCCAGTTTAATAACTAGTGATGTTAAGTTGTCAATCTCGCCTTCATTCTTGCTGGTTGATCCTCGGCTCCGACTTGGCCATCTTCTATAGCTCGAGAGCTGTTTACTGGCTTGAGGCTACCCCTTATCCCATGATGCCCAGTGCTAGCTACCCAGATCTCATTTGCCGCTTCAGCTGCGAGGTTCATGGTTACTGGCTCAGGCTTGTATAACTTTATTAATTTGCCTTTTTTTGTCAGATTAGGGTTTTTTGTATTGTAATTGTTGTTATTTTATAGGTGATAACTAGTAGATTTAATTTAGTGTATTGTAGTTTTTCCCCCTTAGAACTCATTTAAATTAGAAAGTTCTCCCCTCCCCCTTCTCCTCTGAAGTACCATATTAGTCTTTTGGTTAGGTAGCCGTTTGAGTTAGAGGCTTCCCAGTCTTAAAAAAAAAAAAAAACAAAAACTATCTTATATTGTGTTTTTTGTGGTAGTGTTCTGTTTTTACTTCTTAGTGCTGCTGGCCTGTTGGTCAAAGTAGTTTAGAGTTGTGATTTCTGTTTTTGCTGGATATGTCTAAAGAATCCAAAGTGTTGGGATTCAAGAAGTGTGACTCATGCTGTCAGAAGATGTCTCTGACGGATGGGCACACTTCTTGCATCTATTGCCTAGGCGCAGTGCACCTGCAGGACTCTTGTTCTATCTGCCATGCATTTAGCCCAAGAGTTCTGCAGGAGTGCAAGAATAAACATATTTTGAGGGGTCTTCTGAAGCCTCAGGATTCACCGGCCAAGGCTCAGCCAGTGAAATCCCCTAAACCGGCCAAATCGTCGGCTCCCAGCTCAGAGCCATCATTGGCCCAAGCCTTGCCTACTACCTCTTCGGTCCCGGCCGGAACCGAGGAGACTGCTTTCTCGTCAGCTCCACTAGTACCCTTGGAGCCATCAAGGACCCAAAAAAGGCCGAGGTCCCCTTCGCTAGAGTCCATTCATTCAGCTCCTCGGTCTCCCCTTTTGCAGAATGACCGCAGTCATAGATCTTCACACTCTTCTCGGTCCTCTAGGCTCTTGGACCACGATGTGGAGAGAGTGGTCAGTAGGTTGTTGAAGTTGCAGGCACTGGCCAAAATGTTGTCCAGCCCTCCTCATCAGGTGTCTGCTATGTCCATTTCTATCGATGTTCCTCCTCTGACTCCATTGAGCTCGGAGTTGGAGTTTATTGGGTTCGAGTCATGGAACCGTCGGCTCCAATAACAATTTCTCCTTTGGATCAGTCATCAGCTTCGATCCCATCGATGGTGCCTTCCATCGAGGGATCTGGGTGCCATGACTCCCTCGTCGGCTCCAAGGGAGCAAGTGGCATCAGACCCTTGTCCGACCCCGCTCTCCCTCTTAAAGCATCGGCGCAGGTGAGTTCGGCTCCTACATTGGCCTCGGAGCCATCTCCCTTGGTGCGGAGGAGGATTCCGGTCTCCTAGGAGCTGGAGCCTTCTCTGCATCGTGGCAGGGATGCCTTCGATGTCATGAGGAGTGTGCTGGCTTCCCAGTCAGCTCCACCTTCGACCCCACTGACTCCGTCCCCCGTAGTGCTTGCGTCAACCTCTGTCCCTCCTCCAGACCCCAAGCATGGGGAACCAGCTCTCCAGGGCACCCCATTAGGTGTTTCCTCTTCTTCCAAGGCCTCCCCTGATCATTCAGAGGAGCCCCCTCGTAAGAAGAACTGCAAGAGGAAGCATATTGACTCCCCTGAGTCTGTTACTTTGGATACGGATTTGGATGAATCGGATGGGTCCCCGAGATCCCCCTCTGAAGATGTTTCCTTCTCAGACATCCTAAAAATGCTTAAGCAGACGGGGAACTGGAATACCCTAGCCCCTACCAAGAATGAATCTGTATTCCTGGATGCATTCAGTTCCTGACCTTCCACCTCCTGGGTTTCTCCACCCTTCGATCCACTAATGTCAATGGTGGCTTGAAGGGCTTGGTCAGCCCCGGATACAGTGGAACCAACCCCAAGGAGGCCACGCAAGTTTATCACTGCTCCCCCAGACAGGCAGTTCCTTACTAAGGGTGTTCCCGTGGATGCCATGGTGGTAGCAGCAGCCACTAAAAAGGAGTTAGCGGAAACTTCTTCCTCTGTCCATCCTCCTAACAAGGAGTCCAGGACCATGGACAGATATGGGAAGTGAATGTTTGCTTCAGCGACCTTCTCCATGAGGTCACTGAACTACATATGCCATTTCACCAGGCTTCAGAGGGATCTCCTGAAAGAGCTCAGAGATACCCTTCAGGATCCATCAGCTGAAGGGGCTCAGGGTAAAGTGGCTTCTCAGCTGGCAACCCTTAACTCAGTAGTCAACTCCTCCATGAGGCTCATTTCCTACACAGCCGATGGTGCAAGTAGGGCCGCAGGCACAGGCGTGGCACTTCGGAGACATGCATGGATGTGGCTGTGTAACTTTGTGGAACCCTTTAGAGCGTCATTCACCAACACTCCCTTTGACGGTTCCTTTCTTTTTGGACCACAGGTGAAAGACACTCTCACTAGGTGTGAGCAGGAAGGCAAGACTCTCTCTGCCGTGAGAGTCCATTTTTCCACTCCTTCCAGACCATAACCCAAGAGTCAGAAGAGTGGGAAAATGTGGTTTCGGAAATCCCTGGGAGCTTTGCCTGACACACGTAGTGATTTTTTCCTCCAGGGGCAGAGGAGGAAATAACAATAACAGACACCGCCATTGTGGCAGAGGTGGTCCGCAGAACCAGGGCAGCAGAGAATCTTTCTCTTACAAGCCCTTCCAACATCCCTGAAGTGTTGCCCGACTGTCCGCCTCTGGAGGCCGTCGGGGGAAGACTTTCATTGTACCCAAAGGCCTGGCTAAACCTAACACAAGACAAATGGGTACATTCAATCATATCCAGAGGTTACAGAATCCCATTCTTTCAACCCCCTTTACTGTCACACAAGTCCCCCCCAGATGTTCCACCCAATCTGAGGGACCAAGCAGTTATCGAAGTTTCATAACTGCTAAAAAAAAGAGTCATCCAGGAAGTCCTGGCAGACCAGCATAGATCCGGAACTTACTCAAGGTTCTTTTTGGTACCAAAAAAGACAGGAGACTGGAGACCTATTTTGGATCTCAGCAGACTGAACACGTCTGTTCAAAGAACAAAGTTTTGGATGGTCATGCTACAGTCCATTCTACCCTTTCTGGGTCAGGACTATTGGATGTGCTCCATAGATCTCCAGGATGCGTACTATCATATCAAGATGGACAGACGCTCCAGGAGGTACCTTTGCTTCCGGCTGGGAGCCAGTCATTACCAGTTCAGAGCTCTGCCCTTTGGTCTCACCACAACCCCCAGGATGTTCACCAAATGTATGGCAGTGGTCATGGCTCACCTGAGGCGTCAAGTATTCCAGGTGTTTCCATACCTAGACGACTGGCTCCTCACTGCTACTACCAGGCATCAACTTCTTCAAGCCAGGGACTATACCATTTCAATTTGTTCTCAGCTAGGCATTACTATAAATTTCTAAAAATCTGCCTTGTTGCCTTGTCAATCTATGACTTATATAGGAGCAGACTTAGACACAAGGAGCGTGTACGCAAAGCTACCTTTGGACAGGGTGTCCACAATTTGCCAGCAAGTTCAATTCCTCATGCAATGCAAAAGGGTACAAGTCAGGTATGTCCTTCGAACTCTAGGCTCTATGGCAGCGGCGATTCTTCTGATACCCCTGGCCCATTTTCACATGAGAATCCTTCAGTGGCTTCTATTCACACAGTGGTCCTTCCAACAGCTCCCCATGTCTCATATGATCCTGATTACAGAAGCATGCAAAAGACACCTTTCCTGGTGGATGGTCTTCCCTCTAGTGACTCAGGACAGACCCTTCATTCAGCCCCCTCCAGTTGCTACAGTGATCACAGATGCCTCCCTGATAGGGTGGGGGGGCATTATCAGAGAAGGACAGTCCAAGACACTTGGCAGATTCACGAGTACCATCTGCATATAAACGTCCTAGAAATGAGAGCCGTGCTCCTAGCGTTGCAAGCTCTTCAGGACTCTCTCCCTTCTGGGACCATTGCAGTACAATTGGACTACATGTCAATGGTGTGGTACATCAACAAGCAGGGAGGGACCAGGTCTTACCCCCTATGTCGAGAAGCGCTCAGACTCTGGCAGTGGGCAATTTCCTGCCAACAATTTCTGATTGCGATGCACATCCCTGGGACATCCAGCGTCATAGTGGACAGGCTCAGCAGAGCTATTCTCATGCCTCATGAGTGGTCTCTGAGTCGGGTGGTTGCGGATCTGATCTTCCGCAAATGGGGACAGCCTTGCTGTGACCTTTTTCCACCTGCTTCAACACCAAATGCAGCAACTACTTCTCCCTTCTTCCACGTCACTCTCCCAGAGATGCTTTAGTCCATGATTGGCCTCAGGGACTTCTTTATGCCTTCCCTCCATTTCCCTTGATACCAAAACTCATATAGAAAGCAGTTTTGTTGGGCTGCAAGATGATCCTCATTGCCCCCTAGTGGCCTCGACAGATATGGTTCCCTTTCCTGCACCGTTACCTTCTCGAGCAACCCTGGACTCTGGATCCGATTCCAGACCTACTGATCCATCAATCAGGAGGGCTGCATCAATCTCTTCACACACTCCAGCTTACAGCTTGGTTGCTCCACTTCCAACCTTAGCCAGGCTTCCCAGCATTTCCCCGGCAGTACGCGACATTATTGTCTCCTCCCATAAGTCTACCACTAGAAGGACTTATGCTAGCAAATGGAAAAGTTTTTCTTGTTGGGCAGAGGCCAGGAACATAGATCCCTTCACAGCCCCTCTCCACGAAATTTTGGAGTTCTTAACAGAACTCTTTCATTCGGGGTCCGCTTCTGCTACAATCAGAGTTCAATTAGCGGCTTTTTCAAATTTTCATGTTGGGTGGTCTAATGCAAACATTATGTCTCATAAGCTATGTAAAGCCTTTCTAAGAGGGACTACTCTCCTTAGACCCCCATTGAGAGATCCCCCTCCTCCATGGGACCTTAATCTGGTACCAACATCCTTGATTATGCCCCCCTTTGAACCTGCAGTGTCCTGCTCCATTAAGTTTCTATTTTGGAAAACTCTCTTTCTGGAAGCTATTAGTTCAGCCAGACGAGTCTCTGAACTTCAGGCACTATGCGCCCGTCTTCCATACTTAGTATTTAATAAGGACAGGGTTGCTCTGAGGATTAATCCCTCCTTTCTTCCGAAAGTCTGCTCAGAAAATAATTTGAATCAGTCTATAGACCTAACTATGTTTTTTCCTAACCACACCAGCAAGGCAGAATACAAGTTACATCAATTGGATGTTCATAGACAATTGCATTTCTACCTGCATAGGACAAAGGATATTAGGAAGTCTGACCAACTATTCCTCTCCTATGCTCGAGGCAAACAGGGTCTCCCAGTTTCCAAAGTGACCTTATCCAGATGGTTGTCTCAGATTATTACCTTTATCTATCAACTATGGAACAAAGACTTGCCTATAAAACCGAAGGATCATTCTACTAGGGCCTTAGCCACCTCTGTAGCCTTCCAGTCTAGGTTGCCCATGGACTCTATCTGTGCTGCCACTACGTGGGCTAATCCTCATACCTTTATTTCTCATTACAAGTTGAATTTGGTCTCCAGGAGTAGAGATAACTTTGGTTCCACTGTTCTGAAGAGTGTTCCAATGAGCCACCCAGGATTGTAGGTGCTAGGGACGCTGTCCCAACCAGCAAGAATGAAGGTGAGATTGACAACTTAACATAAAGAGGTTATGTACCTACCATAACGTTCCATGTTAGTTGTCTTCATCTCGCCTTCTTTCTTGCGTCCTCCCCTCCATCCCCCTATCCTATTTGACTGAGAGGACTTCAGGTTTCACTGGCTGAGTATTCTCTGGTTTGTTTCCTCTACTGACTTAGAGAATAGGACAGGTATGCTTAACCTTTTGTTTGGAGGGATCCTTTCTATAGCTATGTCTGTGGTTAGCTATTTCAAACGAGATCTGGGTAGTTAGCGCTAGGCATCATGGGCTAAGGGGTAGCCTTGAGCCAGTAAACAACTCTCGAGCTATAGAAGATGGCTGAGTTGGAGCCGAGGACTGGCTCCTATCCCAACTTGCAAGAAAGAAGGCGAGATGAAGACAACTAACATGGAACGTTATGGTAGATACATAACTTCTTTTTTTGTGACTTGGCCTGGTGGTTCCTGCCTTTTTGTTGCTATTTTCAAAATTTGGATTGTCTCCAGTTTGGTCAGGTAGGCTTCATGGGCATCGTGACCCAGGGAGGAGGATCTGTAACTAGCTATGATTTGAATGGGGGTCTTACCCACTGTAACTTGGACCTGGAGTAACTCCATGGAGTTGTCCAGGCTAACTAGACAGGAAGTGAATTTTTCTCTAATATAGATTGAACCACCGCCTCCTTTGATTTTCACATGTTCATTTTGTGGTCTATAGTTGTGGAATGCATTGTAACGTTGCAAGGCCAGGGTACTCTTTGAGGCCTTGAGCCGTGTTTCTGTGACTGCACAGACATCTACATCTTCTAGTGATAGAAGTGCTTCCAGGGAGTGCAGATTTTGGTTTAAGTTCTTGGCATTTAGCAGCATGACCCTTATTTTGTTCTGATTGGTTAATTTCACGTTGGTAATGTTGTTTACAAGACCTTGCCTAAGGATCAGAATTACAGAGTAAAGTATAACATAAATCCATTTGTATCATTCTCTTTTAGAAATGTGTCAGCTTTATCTAAGTAGTTTGAAACTGCAGTCGTATATGCATAGTTGTTCCTAAGTATGAACATTTTTTTACAGCATGTTACCTTCCAAATTCTGGAAAGCAGCAGTATCAGTTCTGGTATGTGGATCACTGTGGAAAAGTATGTGGAGAGAGTACACCATTCACCTTCAGTGACCCTGCACCAATGGATGTGCTTGTGACTTTAGAAGAAGATTCTAGCTCTGACATGCTTTTAGTCCTTCCCAAAGCAGCTTTGTTAGAGGTGAGTATAGTTCCTGATAGAAGCAGTAGTATCTGAATGTCATTTCAGTCTCGGAATATAAAAACAAATAAACTTTGTAAGTTCACCCTGGTTTGGGATTGTTAAGTTATGCATGTAAGCTGAAACTGAGAGATCTAAAAATGTCTCAGCCTTGTTTTAGAAGGTTGTTGTCAGTATTGCTGAAGAAACATATTTCATTTTATGTGACAGCTGGTTGATATTTGCAAGTTGATATATGGTGAATACAACAGCTGATGATTTTCATCTGGAGGTTTAGAAAAAATCTAGACTTGTAAGACCATGAAATCAGTTAAAGGGTGATACAGTGGAGCAGCAGTTAGGATTTTATCCATTATGGCTGCAGCTAGGGTTCCTTCTTTGCAGAATATATTTGTTGTTGTTTGTGTGGTATTTAGGGTGGTGGTGTAGTTCCCTCTCACATCCCAGATGGTGGATTGTCGCACTCCAGTTTGTCATATTTGTATGTGTTTTATGCGTGCATGTGAATAGACTGGTGATCCAGAATTGTCTTACTCCATTGAATTACCTGTATGGAGTGCAACTTCCTAGTGATTCTGAATAGGATAAAGTGGGCATTGGAGAATGAATTTATTAACTTCAAAAGTCGTGAGTTACTTTATTCTTGCAGTGTTTTGCTGTTTTCCCTCAATTTACCATTCTAAATGCTGTGTGCAGTATATTTTATTTATTACTTTGCTGTTTGAAGTGGCTTTCTGTGTGAAGCAGCTAAGACTAATACTAATACCATGTGAAATGCTAACATATTCTTAGTATCACAGTAATGAGAACTGAATTTTCATTTGCTACTTCAGGAAGGGATGGTTAAGTACCAAACACCTTTTTCTTCACTTTGCATTGATAGCATACTCATTTGGTCATTAAATAGGTTGCTTATTTGGTAGGTCAGCAAAACTGACGCTGTAAAACCCACCACGATAAAGGAATTCAATCAGGAAACAAAACTGTAGTCCATAAGGTTATTATTATTATTATTTGGTAGGTACTTTTGTAAGACCTGTTAGTTTATAATTAAATAGTACGTATAATTAAATATTTTTTGTCATTTATCATTCTGCCTGATTTTATAGTACTGGATTCACAGATTGACTTCAGCATATGCAAGGAAGTTTGTGCCTAAAGGAATGTGTATAATTCAGAGACAGCATGCCTTAGTTGGCAGTGCCCTTACAAGCTTCCATTTCAGCAGGACTCATCACTGGAGGTGGGTATAAATGCTGTGTACATTTTTGCATTTGAGTCCTGGAATGATTCTTGACTGGATGGAATGTAAATGGCAAGCTCCAGATGAATGCTAGGAGTCATATAAGAGTATATACGTATGCGGATGAATGCCTTGTAACACATCTGACATTGTGTTGTGGTTGCTGCTTTGCATCCCCCATCCATTTTCCTTTGTGGTATTGCAAATGTCTTTGGGGGGTAGGGTTGTGTTTTAACATTCTTCTGTGACAGTGATGCTGCAAACATTTACTGCACAGAGAGTACAACATTCCCCCTTTCAGAGGAGCCAAAAAGACCAAGAAGAATCCTGGACATTCCACCCAGTCACAGGGAGGCAGCAGTCTTAGAAATTCAAACACTGCTTGACAAGAGTCATCCAGGCAGTCCCACCAGACCAGAGAGGACCCGGAATTTACTCAAGATTCTTTTTAGTGCCAAAGAAAACAGGGGACTGGAAACCAATTTTCGACTTCAGTCAGTTGAACAAATAAGTTCAACAAACCAAATTCCAGATGGTCTCTGTTCAGTCTATCCTTCCGTTCTTGGAAAAAGATGATTGGATGTGCTCAATAGATCTTCAGGATGTGTATTACCATATAAAAATGGACAAGCGGTCCAGAAGATCCCTGCACTTTTGGCTGGGAGCCAGTCTCTGTCAGTTCAAGGCACTGCTCTTTGGTCTCACACAGCCCCCAGGATGTTCACCAAATGCATGGCAGTGGTAGCAGCCCATCTCAGACTGCTAGGATTCTGAGTGTTTCCGTGTCTAGATGAATGGCTCCTTACCACTCCCACCAGATGTCAATTCCTAAAGACTCAAGATTGCACTCTTCTCCTTTGTTCCAGCTTAGGAATCTCTGTAAACTACAAAAAAATCCCACCTGGAACCATCACAACAGCCGGAGTTCATTGGCGCTAGCTCAGCACAGTCACTGGCTTTGTGTCACTTCCCCTAGAAAGACTCCAAAGGATCAGATCACAAGTGAGCCAGATCATTCGAAGCAATAAAGTAACAGCAAAACTCATTGTACAGGCCCTAGGGTCAATGGCATCCTTAGTCACTCTAGTTCCCCTGGCCAGATATCACGTGCAAATTCTTCAATGGCTTCTGGCATCCCAATGGTCCTTATTGAATTAACCAATAGCCCATCTGATTGTGATCACAAATCGATTCAAGGAAGACCTAAATTGGTGGCTTCACTCCAACAAAATATTGTTGGGCCATCCCTTTGTCCCACAGATACGTCCCAGATGGGGGGGACATTATCTGGGAAAGACTGTCCAAGGCACTTGGTCCCAGCTGGAGGCCAACTTGCATATCAGTGTTTTAGAGATGAGGGCGGTGCTGTTAGCATTGCAGGCATTTCAAGATACCCTCCTCTTGGGAACGACTGCAATGCAGACAGACAATATGTTGGTAGTCTGGTACATCAACAAGCAAGGGGAAACCAGATCTTACCTTCTTTGTTGAGGAGCGATCAGAGTTTGGCAATGGGCAATTTCCTCCAACCACTTTCTGATGGCAGTGCACATTCAGGGGAGCTCCAATGTGATTGCAGACAAATTGAGCAGAACCATCCTCATGCCTTATGAGTGGTCTCTCACTCCAGTGGTGGCAGACAAGATATTCTGCCACTGGCACCAACCTTGCTGCGACCTGCTCACGTCCCCTCTAAACAACAAGTGCAGAAGTTACATTGCCCTAATCCTCCACCGGGGGAGTCACCCAGAGATGCTCTCCTTCATGATTGGCTCCCCAGTCTATTGTACACATTTCCTTTGATTCCACTGATATGTCAGTTTCTAAACAAAGCCAGCAGGTCGAAGAACAGAATAATTCTCAATGCCCCATTCTGGCCTTGTCAGGTCTGGGTTCCCTTCCTATGGCCTCATCTGCTTCCGAAACTCTGGATACTGGACCCAGAAACAGACCTATTGTCCCACTCAGTGGGACTGGTTCATCTGAATCTACATCTCAAGTTCACTGTGTGGCTTCTCCAGTTCCCATGATTGCCAGACATCCCTCCCTCACTTCTCCAGTCCAATGCATCACTCTGGCCAACCTCAAACCTTCAACTAGAAATTTGCACCATAACAAGTGGATAAAGTTTGCTAAGTGGTTTCTAGACTGTAATCTTGACCCATATTCAACTCCTGTGGACAAAGTTTTAGACTTCTTATCCTTACTTTATGAGACAGGCTCATTAGCCTCTCCTATTTAGGTGCATCTTGCTGCGATATCTGACTTCAATATTGGTTTCAATGGTTCATCACTCATGTCACATAAACTTTGTAAAGCCTTATTGAAAGGAATCTTAATGCTCAGACCTCCTTATAAAGAACCCTGTGCACCATGGGATTTGAATTTGGTACTTCATTCTCTTATTTCTCCCCCCTTTTGAACCTTCAGCAAGTTTTGACTTAAAATTATTGTCCTGAAAAAAAATATTTTTAATAGCTATCACTTCTGCCAGGAGAATATCAGAAATACAAGCCTTGTCCTGCAAACCCTCCTACTTGATCTTTCATAAGGTCAGGGTCTCCCTCCGGACAAATCCATCCTTCCCTACCAAAATTGGTTTCTGAGTTTTATTAATCAGACTTTACATCTCCCAGTCTTTTTTTCCCAATTTTTCCAATAAAGGGGAATACTGTCTACATGTACTAGATGTACACAGGCAATTATGTTTCTACCATCACATAACAAAGGATATTAGAAAATCTGACCAGCTATTTATTGCCTTTTCTTCAGTCTCTTTAGGCAGTCCAGTATCTAAAATTACCCTGGCAAAGTGGCTTAAGGACTGTATCACCTTTGTTTACAACAGAAAGGGACTGCATCCACCAGGTCCTGTAAGGGCAAATTCAATGAGAGCTATAGCAGCATCTGCAGTTTTTCATGCCAGGTCTACTTTAGATGATATTTGTGCAGCAACAACATGGGCATCTCATACTTTTATTACACATTACAAACTGGACCAGATCTCTAGGGGATGTGCATCATTCAGCTCAATGGTGCTCAGGAATATTCTTCCATGAGACCTCCCATGATTCAGGTAGCTAAGGACTCTGTGCTGTTGATCTTCACTAATCCTTGTCATTCCCTCCCGCCTTCCCCCTGGCTTTTAGAACTCTTGGTAGATCAAGTACTCCCAAAGACTGGCTTCATAATAGGGAAACTGATATGGTCTCTTATCTATTATTTCTTGTCTGCCACTAGAGTTTGCAAACTCGAAGTGAGGTAATTTGGTGGGGAGCATTGTGGGTAGAGCTCAGCTCAAGAGTTTTGGAAGGTGCAAACTAGAATAAAGGCAGAGTCAGTTCCGAGGCTCGGAACCAAGCCCACAGTCAAGGATTAGTGAAGATCAGCAACATGGATGGAATGTTATGGTAAGGCATAACTTCTTTTTTTGATAAGACCTTTCAAATGATAACAAGATCACTTTAAATGGGGTGAATGAGAACTGTCTTAAAAATAAAAAAACAAAGAAAACAAACAAAAAAACATCACATGCCCTGCTGAAGCTGGAGACATATAGACCCTTACTGTTTCTTTGTGTAAAAAAAAAAATTCCTATGGTCAATCCTGTTGTCATGGAATTGCAAACAAAAGGGTCTGAGAAAGACAGCTACCCTAAATACTTTCTTAGTGATAAGAATAACACAGTCATTGATAGTTTTTGCAAAATGTTTGTTTTCAACTGTGGGTGTTATGATCATTGTCTAACAAGGAGAAATTTTTTTAAAAAATAATTGAGGACCTGGCTCATTTTGTTGTTGATGTGACAATTTTTTTCTTTGAACACAACTTTATTGGACTCTCAATTTATCAAACAAACATTTATCCATAATCATTATCCACTTTATATCAAAATGATATACATACCAGGTTTACAAATGGACTTTTTCACAAAATTTTTTAACATTTCAAAATATAAACATTTTCCAACCAATGAACCTCTGTACCGTTCATTACTGTTTTTGTGCCAATTTCAGCTCCACCCAATTTCTTTCATCCCCATTGTGAAAGTAATGGCCCCACAAATTCCATTTAAGGGTGGTGTAGCTTGTTCTTTTCCTTGTTTAACAAACCTCCCTCCAATTGCTTTATTTCTTTTATAATACCTAGCACATCTTTTAAGGTCAGTCTAACCCTTTATTTCAGGTGTTGGCTTTTTTGGCAGCTAAGGTAATTAACATTTAATAAGGCTTTTTTATGTAATGAGATTCTAGTTCCCCTTTCCAGCTTAGCAGTAGCAGCATCTCTTTAGTAACTTTCATTTATTCACACAGCAACTTCCCTAGGGCATTTTGCAATGTCTTTTTAACCTCAGTCAACATTGCATACTCCCAAAAATGATGCTGTTGGTATCCCTTCTCACACCTCATACACTTCTAACAGTTGCTCTGAACTTGAAAGGAAGATCCTGTTTAATATACTTTGGGTTATAGAAATGTTATCCCCCCATTGATCTCTCTAATTTGTCCATTCAACCTTTTCACCCAGTCCTGTTTGAGTTCCCGTTATTGATTTTTATACTTGTGTCTTACTCTGTAGGCAGTAATAATTATCCCCTTTTATGGCCTTTTCTGTTCTCAGTTTCACCAGATATTCCACCACAGGTGACCATTCCTTGTCGCTCCTTCCAATTCTGATATTATTCCCAAATATGGAAGCCTCTCCCTGTCATGTAATTCAAACAATTATTTTGCTTCCTCTCATTCTCTCAGTTCCTCCATGGGTAATTTCTTCCCAGTGCCTTGGTTCCTTGACTAACCCCCAAATAGTTTTTGTCATTGTTTCTTGTCTACTTTCTATACCTTTATTTTGGGAAATGTATTTGTTAGTTACACTCTGTAGCTTATTTTTTAGGTATTATCTGCTACTTTATTTGCCTAATGTTCTATGTGGTTCTTTTTATATACTCTCAATATCTGTTTCCTGTAAAACAATCTCTCACTATTGTCAAATTACTCCTGCCTTCCCCCAGCCAGCTCCCATAGGTGCCTGACATAATATTGAGTATCACCTGAGCTGTGGCCAGGGTTTAATCTTTACTGTGTTTGGTAACTTCTGAACTTGTCATGTGACATCAGCCCTAAGCCAGGTTCTGCTACCATAATCGCTCCTGCGTATCACTGCACACATGAAGTGCTTCTACAACAATTTTAGTTGTTCCTTCAGTCTCGCAACCCACCGGTATCAGTATTTTCAGTCCAGTAACTAGATTGTATTATCTCTGAGTAAAAGAAGTGTAAAAATGTCAACTAAATGCACAGATGATTACAAATAAGTTTGGCACCCTTGCATGCCAGCCCCTGACATACTAAGGTTCACTGAAATTTCTCTGAAGGATTCAAAATTTGTGTATAGAGACAATTCAACAGATTCCAAAGAAACAAAAGAACTTTTTGGAAAAAAAAACAGATATAACCACCAGTCTGCTAGGAAAAAGTTCTCACAAAATGTGATGCTTCCGAAAGTATACTCACATAAGTAGTTAGCAACCGTGCTAAAATACTAATAGCTGTAGTTATACTTCCTCCTGCTAATCTGTGTTTGTTTGAGAATAACATTTAAGAAGTATTTAAACTTGTCACCCGAATCATAGGTTCGTAGGTAAGTACTAGGCTATTTGCCCGAGGGCATCTATAAGCCTAGTCAGAATGTGTTTGCTTTCACCACCCCCTTAGATTAGTTCCCTGTGCCTCTGTCCAGCAGAGCTACTGCAGTGATTCCCGGGGTAAAGTTTCTATTTCCCATCCACTCATCAAGGTTTCTCTTAAAAAGTGTTAGTGAGGGCTCTGTCTAATGTAGATTGGAATTCTGTTCCAAAGCATGGGAAGTCTCTGGGACAGGAATCTATCCTTCCAGCACATCCTATTTATCATTGTGGTGAGGTTTAGATCCCTAGAGAGTGTGGCTCTTGAGGATTTTTTTTTTTTTAGGTGGAGCATGTCCATCAATTCTGAGTTGGACAGGGCCTTGTATAGATCACCTCTGATTAAGAGGTATGCAACCGAGTACAGCTGGAGTTTCTTCAGTGTGGCTGTATAGGGCATCTGTTTGAGGCCAATAATCCTCTTGGTGAGGTACTTCTGTGGTCTTTACAGCTGTTGCAGGTGTCTTGTAAGGTACATCCCAAATGGGGCATTGTACTCTATGATGGGTCTGATGAGTGATGAGTAGAGGGGCACAGTAACCTATTTTCTTCTAGATGCAAACCCTTTTGTGATTAGGTGGGCCACATAGAAGGATTTTCTAACCGCCTTGGCAATATGATTATCAAAGGAGAGATTACTATCTACTTGGGTCCCCAGATCCCGTATTACATTTTCTGTATTTAGGGGACTACCATGTATGTGGTAATTTGCGGGTACTTTGTTTTTTCCAAAGGGGATGACTATGACTTTGCAC
This sequence comes from Protopterus annectens, assembly GCF_019279795.1. Lineage (NCBI taxonomy): Eukaryota > Metazoa > Chordata > Ceratodontiformes > Protopteridae > Protopterus > Protopterus annectens. The sequence goes on along the minus strand of NC_056743.1, from coordinate 1,091,599,486 downwards.
TTTTTGGCATTTAGCTTGAGGCCATGATTTTGACACCAGGTATCCATCTCAGTAAGACCCTTCTGGAGGATGTCTGTATCAGCCGGAGAGTCAGTTATAGCCCCCAGTTTGCAGTTGTCTGCGAACTTGGTCAGCCATAGTCCTCCTGTGCTTGCCTGTACCTCTGAGAAGTATATACCGAACAAGAGGGGTCCCAGGACTGAGCCCTGGGGGATGCTACTTGTAACCGGTTTAGAGTCAGACCTAGAGCCTGCAACTCTCACTGTGTGGGTTCTATCCATGAGCCAATTGGCAACCCATCTCATGACGTAGGGGTTTATCTTCAGGCTGGTGAGCTCGTCTATAATACCAGAATGGGGAATGGTGCTGAAAGCCTTTGTGAGGTCTAGGTAGGCTGTGTGGGACCTCCTTTCCCTTGTTTAAAGCCTTGGTAACTGTCTCAAAGAAGTCCACCAGGTTTCAGAGGTATGATCTTCCCTTAAAGCCAAACTGGGTAGGGTCCAATGATTGGAGGTTCCCAATGTCTGTGTTAATGAGCTCCATGATGATGCACTCCATAGCCTTGCAGACCAGGCTAGTCAGGCTTATGGGGTGATAGTTCCCGGGGTCCGTTGTGGCTCCACCTTTGTGGAGTGGGATAACTGTAGCTGTGTGCCACTCTATGGGTACATAGCCTGTAGAGAGGCTGAGTTTGAACAGTGTGTTTAGGTGAGGGGTTAGTTCATTTTGAAGGTCATGTAAGACACAGCCTAGGACACCATCTGGTCCCATTGAAGCTATATTTTTGGCTTTGGATAGGGCTGTTTTAACCTGTGTGTCAGTGATTGCCAGGGCTCTACATTCTTCTGGTATGGTTATGGGCCCTTTAGGGGGTGAGAGGGGGGGTGAAGTTTGCACTAACCTGTCCGCCAGAATGCTGGCAGTATCAGTCTGTTCAGTGTATTTTGAGCCATTCTGCACTGACTCAGACCAGATCTGAGAGTTTCCACTTAGGTTCTTGACATAGCTAAAGAATGCTTTGTTGTTATCTTTGGAGTCCTTGGCAATTTTTCTTTTGAACCTAGCCTTAGATTATTTTATGAGGAATCGTAGTTTCTTGCTGATACTGATCAGGGATGTCTTTCCTTCTTGGGATTTTACTCTTTTCTGTACTAGTTTCCTCCTTCTATCATATAGCTTGTTTATGGCAGGGGTCCACCAGACTGGTTTCCTTTTCTTGGAGGAGTGAGTCTTGGTTTTGCTTGGGATAGCATGATCCATGCATTCTTGCAGATGCTCGTAGAGTGCCTTTGTAAGGGATTCAGCAGCTTGGACAGCGTTGTCATTTAGCATGGGGGCTGTGAACCATTCCAACTCTGTCTTAAGTAACATGAAGTTTGCTTTGAAAGGTTTTTCACAATGGTTTCCTTGATTGGGGGTGGGGGTGGAATGTGGATATCCAGACTGATTAGTCTATGGTCTGATCTAACCAGCAAGGGGTTGACCTCCGGTGTAGAATGGTCGCCCATATTGGTGATAACCATGTCCAGTATGTTGTCACCCCTGGTGGGGGTGTTGACCAGTTGATCCAGGGCATTTGTGTTTATAAATTCTAGGAAGCGTTGGGCAAGGGAGTTAGTACTTGGGTAGTTCTCCCAGTTAATGTTTGGGTAATTGAAATCACCCAATATTAGGGCATTTAGTAGGACCTTCATATTTTCCAGTGTCTCCAGAAACGTTGAATGGGGGTCCTGGGTCATGGTGGGTGATCTGTAGCAAACCAAGAAAAAAGCTCGTGCTATGCCAAATCCCAGCTGTCGTAAAACAATCCAAATACCAAGAAAAAACGTCGCTGGGAACTGCTGATGTAATACCAAAATAAAATTTTTTATTAAAACACAGATGAAAACAGAGTAAGCGCTTTCGGGCCAAAAACCCTATTTGTGATCTGTAGCAAGCTACAATTTGAATAGCAGTTTTGCCCGTTGTTAGTTGCACATGGATGATCTCTGATGCATTGTGCTGTGCCACTAACCTGGAGTTGTGGGTATCCTTGATGAATATGGATACACCCCCACTTTTTATGTTTCGGTCCAGGTTCTGTGGTTGAAAAGTATGGTACGAGTTATAGCCTGGAAGTGCTGGGGTGCTCTCTGGATCCTTAAACCAGGTTTCTGTTACTGCACAGATATCTATGATGTCCTTCAAGAATGCAACTGCAGTCATAGCATATGGGTTGTCCTGCCTCAGGCAGCCCTCGGTCGGCCGGATTCCAAAGTCTGGGTCCGACGTCGGCTGATGTCGCATTTCTCTCCGACATCAGAGCGGCAGGAGTACATAAGCATCAGCCGACGCCATCTTCTCCAGTCTTTCTTGCCGCACGGTGCCCGAAGCAGAAGCAGTTCGCAAGTGCCGGTCAGTCAGCTCCTGTATTCTTCAATCCGAAGTCATCAAAAAAGCTAAGTACCCCGTTGGGGACATTTTCTTGCCTCAGCCGATGTCAGAAATTACTGAAAAAGTTAATAATTGTTTGTCTTGTGTTAAACAAATACCTCATAAGGATTTCCATTCTTACTGCCTTCCTTGCCTTGGCCCAGACCACGACGTCTCGGCCTGTGCCGCCTGTGCTCGCTTCAATAAGCGCACTCTCAGGCGCCGGGCGGAGTTCACTGAAGATTTTTCGCGAAAAAATGATTACAACATGCCATCGGAATTACCGACCACGCAGACTCCTAAAAAGCGTAAACCGGGACCGCCATCCTCGCCCACGCCTTCCACCGACACCACGCCAAAACCTACCATGAGTGCCCGGTTCCCTCTGAGGTGGTTATTTCACCACTCGAACCGAAGACACCTCGATGCGGAGACAACACCGACGCCAGTTATTGATTTTCCTCCGGATACTGTAACCGAGGAAATGCCCGAGACCATTGCTGTGGATAAGGTAACTCCTGCATGTGGAGCTACTAGGCCTCCCATGTCCATGTCTATCAAGGCCTACACACGTGCTAAGGCAGCCAGCAAGACTAAGCACCTTACTGCAAAAGCCTTACCTCATCCTACTCCTGAGACACAAATCATGACTATGGCAGCAGACTTAATCTCCATGATCAGAGGTTCCCAGGCCCATCCTGAGAGAGGATCCCAGCCTCCTCCTGATAAGAGGCCCAGGGTTGAGCCCATTGACCCTCTCCCTTCAGATGAAGATTCTGAGGCCTCTGGCCACTCCGATAGCCAGGAAGAGCCTTTCCAGACCTACGAGGACTCAGATGCAGAGGACTCCATCCCCTCAGCCTCCCCTCCTGAGGATATTTCTTTTGGGGAAGTTCTGCATTCCATGAGGGAACATTTTAAGTGGCAAGGCCAGGAATTTTCTGATTCCAGAAAGCACCTTCGTACCTTCCTTAAAAAGCCCCAGCACAGACCCTTAGCTATACCTCCTGTGCTTCCCTGTGCTTGATGTTTTGGATGATCTATACTCTGACTCCAGTGTTACCCCTGATACTCTTCCTCCTGCTCCTGCCAAGCTGGACAGATACTATAGAGTTCCTGAAACACATTCTCATTTCTTTAGGGCCCATGCTGTTGATTTAGAAACTATTTCACAAGGGCCGAAAGGGGTTTCAGCCACCACCTCCAAAAATCCTTTGCCTTCCAACAGGGAAGCTAGGTCATTAGAGAGATGGGGGAAGAAGGTTTACACCTCCACTACTTTATCTATGAGAGCTCTCAATTGTTTCTTTCATATGTTTCAATATCAGGATTACCTGTTAGATGATTTACAGAAAACTTTGGCCTCTCCTGATCCTTTAGATAGGAAGTCTTTGCAGGAGGCTGTACACAACTCTCAGCAAGTTAGCAATCACTTCCTTCAGTGTGGATATGATGCATTGGAAGCTTCATGTAGGGCAGCTATGACAGGGGCGGTCATTCGCAGACATGCATGGTTAAAAGAACAACCTCTACCAGATCATGTTGCAAAACTTCTTGATGCACCCTTGGAAAAGAACAAGCTTTTTGGTACTAATGCTAAAGATGTATTAAAGACCATTGAGGAAAAAGCCAAGTCAGTCCAGACAGTCAAAGATTTCCTCCAGGTTCAGCCACCCAGATTCAGCAGGAATTGGCCTTCAAAAAACTGGTCCTTTCCTAATACTGAAAGATTTCAAAGGGGCAAAAGCAGGCGTGGCCGAGGAAGAGGACAATACAGAGGTTCCTACAGGGGACGACAATGGCAACCAGCAAACCAAAGAAGTGACACAGGGGCTTCTCCTGCCCCACAGTGACAATCCCAATGACTTTCCTCTACTTCCACTAACCAAAGAGCAAACAGAAGCTCCCTTGGGCGGAAAATTATCTCTGTTTTCAGACAATTGGCACAGATTGACAAAGGACAAATGGATTTTGGACATTATAGACCAAGGCTACAGGTTCCACTTTCATACCTTACCAAGGAAACAAGGCATGCCAAACCTACCGCAAAACCAAAGGGCAAAGGCTTTCAAGCAAATTTCTCTGCTAGTTCAGATCAATGCAATAGAAAAAGTTCCACAACAAGAACAAGGCCAGGGGTTTTACTCAAGACTGTTCCTTGTTCCAAGAAAAGAAACACAATGGAGACCAGTACTGGATTTGTCCGCATTAAACACCTTTCTCATAGTACCAAAGTTCAAAATGCTGACCTTACAGCAACTCCTTCCCATGCTGGGCAAGGGGTCTTGGCTGATTACTCTGGACCTCAAGGAGGCATACCTGCATGTCCCTATCAGACACAGCTGCAGAAGATACCTCAGATTTCTTGCAGGGCCAGAGCATTATCAATTCTCAGCATTGCCATTTGACTTATCTACTGCGCCCAGAGTGTTTACAAAATGCCTGGCTTCAGTAATTGCTCATTGCAGGCTCCAGGGGATCCAAATTTACCCATACCTGGATGACTGCCTCATACAAGCGGACGACAAACTGATTTTGACAAAAAACTTGGATTATGTCATTCAATTGCTACAAGCTTTGGAATACACAGTCAACTTCCAAAAGTCAAGACTGCAGCCATCCCAGCAAATTACCTTCTTAGGAGCCAATCTAGACACAACCTCTCACATGGCTTACCTGACAGAAGACAAGCAAAAGAAGTTAACTCATTATTTCAAAGGTTTGGCAAAGCTCACCCAGATGACTGCAAGGAGATTCCTACAGGCCCTGGGTTACATGGCATCATGCATTCTCTTGGTTCCATTAGCAAGACTACACATGAGAAAGCTTCAATGGTACCTAAAAAGTTTATGGTAAGCAGGGGGGCACCCATTCTTACCCCCTTTGCAGACTGACAATGAATCTTTGGGAAAAATCACTGAGCTTAAACATACAGTTGCAATCCCAGTTTGTTCCAGGCAAAGACAATGTGCTGGCGGACAGCCTAAGCAGGAATTTTCTAGATCCCCACGAATGGAAGTTAAATCCAGAAATCTTCACAAGGCTCACCTCGACATGGGACAGGCCAGAAGTAGACCTATTTGCCTCCCACCTCAATCATCAGCTACAAAAGTTCTGTTCAAGGGCATATCATCCACAAGCATGGAAAACAGATGCTCTCTCATTCAACTGGAACTTCCTAAAGATTTATGCATTCCCACCTCTGCCACTGATGACCACAGTACTACTAAAGATCAAAGCAGAGAAGCCAAAAGGGATCCTAATAGCTCCAGACTGGCCAAGACAACACTGGTATCCACTACTACGGAGCATATGCCACAACAAAAAATGGGCCCTTCCCCAATGGCCCCATCTTTTGACTCAAAACAACTTCAAGACAGTACATCCCAACATTCAGATGCTCCAGCTAACAGCTTGGGAGATTCCATGAATAATCTCAATCTATCTCTCTCTCCAAGGAAGTTCAGTGGATATTAACAGAAGCCCGCAGACCATCCACCAGAAAGGTTTATTCTGCAAAATGGAAGAGATTCAGAATTTGGAATACCAGCAAGGGTCATGATGCATCATTATTGAACATCCCACTCATCCTGGAATACTTGGCAGATATGCTACAGAAAGGACTCTCATATTCTTCTATAAAGATACATGCTTCAGCTATTTCAGCTAGATACAACACTGATCCACCTGTGTTCTCACATCCTTTGTTAAGGCAATTTCTTAGAGGAATCAAGAATATCAAGCCACCAAGAAAGGCCCCAGTACCAGCTTGGGACCTCAACTTTGTCCTAGAAAAACTGACTCTACCTCCCTTTGAGCCAGCAGCTTCTGTGTACTTACAATTCCTCTCATGGAAGACAGCTTTCCTGTTGGCAATTACCTCAGCAAGAAGGGTTTCGGAATTACAGGCCCTAATGGCAATACCACCTTTCATTACCTTTCATAGAGATAGAGTCTCCTTACGAACCAACCCTAGCTTTCTGCCAAAAGTGGTATCCAGGGTTTCTTTGAATCAAGCAATTCTCCTGCCTACTTTCCTTCCCAATCCTGAGAACAAAGGGGAAAGACTGTTGCATACCTTGGACATTCACAGACAACTTCACTACTACCTGGACAGAACCAAGGCCAATAGGAAGTCTGATCAGCTTTTTCTAGCTTACGCCCCTGGAGTACAAGGAAAAGCAGTTTCCAAACAGACTATCTCAAAATGGATTGGACATTGCATCAGATTATGTTATTCCTTCCATGGAAAGAGTGTACCAGCCAATATCAGACCACACTCTACCAGAGCTACAGCCACCTCTACAGCATTCTTAAGAGGGGTGCCTACAAAAGACATTCTAGAAGCTGCTACATGGAGCTCCGTGCATACATTCTCCAAACACTACAACCTTCCATTATATTCCAGATCCAGAGCAGGCTTTGCTTCGGCAGTCCTGCAGGGATTGATAGCTACACCATCCTTTTCTTAGTGCTTTCCACCTCCCCAGCTAAGCTATGGTATTCAACCCATATGTTATGACTGCAGTTGCATTCTTGAAGGACATAGTACAGTTTTGTACCTACCATAAATGTAGATGTCCGATAGATATGCAACTGCAGTCAGGTTTTCCTCCCTCCTTCCCTCTATTCCTTGGGTCCACTCCTCTCCCTGTTATCCTAGCTGGGGTTATCTGTTATGGTGTATCTGTTTATTGCTTATTTATTTGTCTGGAAACCTGTTTTGTCTTCCAAATTGATTACAGCCTTCCTTGGAGGGCACCTGGCATCTGGGGCAAGAAACACTGAAGAAGATGGCGTCGGTTGATGCTTATGTACTCCTGCCGCTCTGACGTCGGAGAGAAATGCGACATCAGCCGACGTCGGACCCAGACTTTGGAATCCGGCCGACCGAGGGCTGCCTGAGGCAGGACAACCCATATGTTATGACTGCAGTTGCATATCTATCGGACATCTACATTTATGGTAGGTACAAAACTGTACTTTCTCCATACAGAGGAGTGCCTCAAGTCCATGCATTTTGAAGTTTAGACTTCTGGCTTTGAGTAGCATTACCCTGTTTTTGGTTACTTGTGCTATTTACAGTGGTGGGTTTGTCTTTTGAGCCTTGCCTAAAAAAGGCACTATGGGGGTGTCAAAACCCTTGGCCAGTATTCAAAAGCCTAAGGATGACAAGTGCAAGCCATCACTTGCAAAACAACGTGGCTTATCGAGCATGTCATCCCAGGTGGACAGATACTGGATCCCCTTTGAATGACACCAGAAACTTAGCCAGTTGTTGAAATTGATCATTCTTTCTTTATACTGTGGCATCATTCTTGTGATGCTACTCAGGGTCAGGGTCATACCGGCCTGGGCTATGTGATCAGAGAGCTCTTCCATGTCTCTTTTCATGTAGTCCAGGGAGGTACGTCTCAGGTCATTCACGCTAACATGGACAATGACAGAGTCATATTTGTACTAGTTCTGGAGTGACCTGAGTGCTTGTGTTATGTGGCGTATCCTGGTGCCTGACAGACAGCTAACTGTAACCTTCTCCTTGTCCAGCCTAGTTAGTGGGACATTAGTGTGCCTGACTATAGAGTCGCCTGTTACTAGTGTGTTGGGTATATTATTTTGCCTTAAGGGCTGTGATTACATGGCACACTGGTTAAGTGAAGTATGTGTTTCATGGTTTGTGATGGGGTATGGAGGTTGCTTGGGTGTCTGCTTTGGAGGTCTCGGTTGCTTTTGCAGATTTTTATTTAGAGAATCAGAGTATGTTTTCGTGTATTTACGTGTGTTATTTGCCGGTGTTGGTTTAGTAGGTCTATGTGAGACTGGTGGTGTGTTGCAAGTATTTTCCTTCTCCTCTTGACGTCAGTTCCAGTCTTGGGTTGAGAGAGCTTTGCCTCCAGTTTGGCTGTATACTTGCATCTCTCGCATATAATAGTGTTTGGTGGTAGGAGGAGAGGGTTGTCTGTGCACATGAGGCAGTTGTAACATTGCCTCAAAATGCCCAGATTCACCAGTTGGACTGGAGAGTACACCTGAAACTGCCCTTTGGACATGCCTGAATAGGTAAAGTGAGCTGTTTTACTGATTGACAGGTAGGGACTAATAAAGAGCCTTGTATAGGGGTTCTAGTGCTAGGGTTAATTAGTGCTTGCTATGAATTTTGAGCAAGTGCTGGGCTGTGAAATGAATGGTTTGAGTGCTTAAGTTGAAAGTTTGTCTAGTTCCAAGGGAAAATTTGGAAAGTAGACTTCATGGAGCCGGGAATAGAGTAACCCTAGCTAACCGGCGCTGCCCAGTGAGCAAAACCGCGCAAATGCATTTTTATAGCAGGGAAATGAAAGAGATAGAAATTAGCCCAAAATGGCCAATAAACTACTAACCTCTGGGCTACAGCAAACAAGGCGCACAAATTTCAGAAAGAAACTGATCAAATAACCAGGCACAATAAGCATTTAACCAGAAATTCCCAGCTCAGAAAAGCAGAATCTAGCCTGTCCCCCCCACAAGAGTGCAGACCATAAACCTTCTTAATGTAAAACAACTGGCCTGAAGCCCAAGTGCTTAAACCAGAATTAATGCGCTTTTAGAATAACAGACACTGAGCCTTCAATCAGCAATTCCCAACTTAGAAGGATGTAAGCTACCTGTCCTGCCACAACAATGCAGTCCACAAACCTTCTTAATGAAAAACAACTGGTCTGAAGCCCAAATGCTTAAACCAAAAGACTTAGAATAGCAGTTACAATTTAATCAGTCTACTACCAAGCAGTAATAACTGCAGCAGAATAATACACTTGAGTACTTTTAAGAAGAAGCACAAGCAAAATAAGGTAATAAAGTGAGAAGAAACAGAATTACAATAAAAGCAGATGAATAAAGTGCAATTTTTTTAATAACAATAGAAAACGAGCAAACTGATTTAAACAAATCATCCAATTAACCAGTAAAAAACTCAAAACTGAGCCATGTTCCAGCAGTCTTCAGTCTGGCAAGTTCTAACCTCACACTCCTGTCACTAGGGTGCAGGGGAACCTTCTCCAAAACAAGATGGCCTGGATTAGTGCTCAAGTTATACAAACAAAGCTAGATTCGGCAGACCTGAATCTAGTCTATGCTACAGCAGATAAGATGCACCAATATCAGTTCAGATAAGCAGGCACAGTGATCCTTTAACCAGAAATTCCCAGCTCAGAAGGGTAGAATCTAGCCTCTCCTCCCACAAGAATGCAGACCACAAACCTTCTTAAAGTAAAATAACTGGCCTGGAGTCCAGGTGCTCAAACCAGAACTAATACACTTTTAAAATAACCGACACTGAGCCTTCAATCAGCAATTCCCAACTTAAAAGGATGTAAGTTACCTGTTCTGCCACAACAGTGCAGACCACAAACCTTAATGTAAAACAACTGGTCTGAAGCCCAAGTGCTTTAACCAAAAGACTTTGAATAACAGTTACAATTTAATCAGGCTACTACCAAGCAGTAACAAATGCAGCAGAATAAACACAATTGAGTACTTTTAAGAAGAGGCAAAAGCAAAATAAGGTAATAAAGTAGGAAGAAACACAAATACAGTATAAGCAGATAAAGTGCATTTTTATATATAACGAAAGAAAACAAGCAAACTGATTTAAACAAATTTACCCAATTAACCAGAAAAGAAACTCAGAACTGAGCCCTGTTCCAGCAGTCTTCAGTCATACAAGTTCAGGGCCTAAGTGGGTATGCCTACTCAAATGTTCTCTTTGTATTAGGCAGGATGAGCTAATGAGACTAGACTAGGATAGAGCTGGGATAGGGCTGAACAGATGGGAATGTTAGGAGTTTCTGAAATCAAAATATGATCTGACTGTACTCAGTTGAGTGAGGAAATGAGATGGGCCCAGGAGGAGTGCTCAAGCACAAATTTACAGGAGGGGTGGTCTATTCCAAAGCCACAAAGATTAATACCACAATGAGAATGGGGGTGCGTGGGTGGGTGGGAAAAACTAACTGCAGACAGAGAGAAAACTCACAATTTTCAGTCAACAAATAAATAAGCAGATAAATGCCGTACTATTTTGAACACAATATTCAATGAAACAATAAACAGAAAAAATAAAATGCAGTACTGTCTTATAACACTGAAAGTTTTTACGTATCTCAGCTTGTAATAAAGTTGATATAGCTATGCAAAAGCTAACAAAACAGCTCAAGTATGCGACTATTCAGCAGAAATAATTTCAGAGATAAGGGACTAAGATTTTAAGGCACAGAGAAACCCTCTAGGCTAAGACTTCTGCACCGAATATCAATGAAGTGAGAAGAATATTCTAACTGCAGACAGAGAGAGAGAGCTCACAATTTTCAGTGAACAAATAAATAAGCAGATAAATGCAGTACTATATTTAACACAATATTCAATGAAACAATAAATAGAAAAAATAAAATGCAGTACTATCTTATAATACTGCAAGTTTGTACTTATCTCCTCTTGTAATAAAGTTGATGTAGCTATGTAAAAGCTAACCAAAACGCTCAAGTATGCAACTGTTCAGCAGAAATAATTTCAGAGATAAGAGACTAAGACTTTAAGACACAGAGAAATCCTCTAGACTAAGAGATGTTAAGTTGTCAATCTCGCCTTCATTCTTGCTGGATGGGTTCGGAGCCGAACCTCGGCTCCGACTCGGCCTAATACTAAAGCTCGAGAGCTATTTTTACCATCTCGAGGCTAAGCTATGTCCCATGATGCTAGGCATCATATACCCAGATCTCGTTTGCCGCTTCAGCTACGAGGTTGTGTTTTCACTGGCTCCAGGTCGTATTTAAGATTTTTTATATTTATAGTTAGGTTTTGATAGATATTTTTCCCTGAGATCTTTTCAACAGACAGCAGCTTCCCCAACGCCTGCTCCAGTTCCTCCTCTGACTATTCCTTCGAGCTCGGAGCCGGAGGCCATCGGGGTTGGTACCATGAGGGCGTTGGAACTGATTCCACCCTTATCGGTTTCTTCTTCGGCTCTGATCCCTTCATTGGCTCCGTCCTTGGAGAGATCCGGGCACCGGGACTCCCTCGTTGGTTCCGAGGGGGCGAGTGGCATCGGACCCTTGTCTGACCTCGTTCTCCCTCTCGGAGCATCAACGCAGGTGAGTTCGGCCTCGACATCGGCCTCGGAGCCATGCCTCTTGGTGCCGGGAGGAGCTCTCATCTCTTCGGTGCCACGGTCGGCCCCATCGGCCCCTCCTTCCATGGTGCCTGCTTCGGCCTCTGCCTACCCTCCCAAACCCGAGCGTGGAGAACCAATGACTCAGGTCGCCCCATTGGGCATATCCTCCTCTTCTGAGGCCTCCCCTGATCCTGCGGGGGAGCCCCCTCAGAAGAGGACATGCAAGAGGAAGCATGTGGACTCCCCGGAGTCAGTGACATCTGACACCGACCTGGATGATTCGGAAGGGTCCCCAAGGTCCCCCTCTGAGGATGTCTCATTTTCTGACATCCTAGAGATCCTTAAACAGAGGTGGAACTGGTCTGCCCTCAACCCTTCTGAGGATGAGTCGGTGTACCTGGATGCGTTCGGTTCTCGCCCTTCCACCTCCTGGGTGTCCCCGCCTTTCGACCCACTCATGGAGGTGGTGGCTCAGAAGGTGTGGACGGCTCCGGATACTATGGAACCAACTCCCCGGAGGCCCACAAAATTTAATACATCCCTTTCGGACAAGCAGTTTCTCACTAAGGGTGTCCCCATTGATGCCATGGTGGTGGCGGCGGCCACTAAGAAGGAGTTGGCTGACCCCCCAGTTCCTGTCTATCCTCCTAATAAGGAATCTAGGATTATGGATAGGTACTGCAAGCGGATGTTTTCTTCAGCGACCTTTGCCATGCGTTCGCTGAATTATTTGTGCCATTTCACCCGTCTTCAGAGAGACCTTCTCAAAGAACTAGGTGATACCTTACAGGACCCATCAGCTGCGGGGTCTCAGGAAAAGATCAACTCCCAGCTGGGGACCCTGAACTCTATTGTAAACTCCTCCATGCGGCTCATTTCCTATGCCACCGATGGAGCGAGTAGGGCTGCAGGCACGGGCGTTGCTCTAAGGAGACATGCCTGGATGCGGCTTTGCAACTTTGCCGACCCCTTCAAGGCGTCCTTCACTAACACCCCCTTTGACGGTTCTTCCTTGTTTGGACCTCAAGTGAAGGATACGATGACCAGGTGCGAGCAGGAAGGCAAGACTCTCTCTGCCGTGGGAGTCCATTTTTCCACTCCTTCTAGACCATACCCTAAGGGTCAAAAGGGTGGAAAAATGTGGTTCTGGAAACCCCAGGGAGTACTGCCTGACACACGTGGTGAGCTTCCCACCAGGAGCAGAGGAGGGAACAATAGCAGGCATCACCCTAGGGGCAGGGGGTTCCGCAAAATCAGGGTAGCAGAGAATCTTTCTCTGACAAACTCTTCCAGCACCCCTGAGGAGCTGCCCGACTGTCCACCTTCGGAGGCAGTCGGGAGAAGACTATCACTGTACCCAGAAGCCTGGCATTCCCTCACGTAAGACAAATGGGTATGGTCGATCATATCCGAGGGTTACAGAATTCCCTTTATTCACAGCCCACATCAGCCAAAAGGGCCCCTTCCAGATGTTCCACCCGGTCTGAGAGATCAAACAGCACTAGAAATTTCAAAGCTGCTAAGAAAAAGGGCCATCCAGCCAGTCCCAGCAGACCAACAAGGATCCGGAATCTACTCCAAGTTCTTTTTGATACCAAAAAAGACAGGGGACTGGAGACCTATTTTGGATCTCAGCAGGCTGAACAAGTCGGTTTGAAGAACAAAGTTCCGGATGGTCACGCTACAGTCCATTCTACCCTTTCTGGGTCAGGACAATTGGATGTGCTCTATAGACCTTCAGGATGCGTACTACCATATCAAGATGAACAGGTGCTCCAGAAGGTTTCTCCGCTTCCAGCTGGGAGCCAGTCACTACCAATTCAGAGCCCTGCCCTTTGGCCTCACCACAGCCCCCAGGGTGTTTACCAAATGCATGGCAGTGGTTGCGGCTCACCTGAGATGACAAGGATTCCAGGTGTTTCCATATTTAGACGACTGGCTCCTTACTGCCACCACTAGGCACCAACTACTCCAATCCAGAGATTATGCTGTACAAACTTGCAACACGCTAGCTATCTCTATAAATTTCAAAAAGTCTGCATTGTTGCCTTGTCAGTCTATTACCTTCATAGGCGCCATTTTAAACACAGTGGAGCTCTCAGCAAAACTACCTACACAAAGAGTTTCAGACATTCGCAACCATGTTCAGATCCTATTACAGGAGAGCAGAGTCCAAGCCAGATTTGTACTAAAAACTCTTGGTCTCATGGCAGCAGCAATCACTTTACTCCCCCTAGTGTGTTTATACGGATCCTGCAGTGGATACTTTTTTCCCAGCGGTCCTTTCAGCAGCTCCCCATGTCACACACCATTCTAATCACTCAGTCATGCAAAAGACACCTTTCTTGGTGGACGGTCTCCCCTCAGGTATTCCACGGCAGACCTATGGTCCTTCCTCCTCCTGTTGCCACTGTGACAACAGATGCCTCCCTGATCAGATGAGGAGGGGCATTTTTGGGGTAGGACAGTCCAGGGCACATGGCAACCCTTCGAATGCCACTTGCACATAGATGTCTTGGAAATGAGAGCGGTACTTTTAGCGTTGCAGGCCCTTCAGGACTCTCTACCCACCGGGACTATTGCAATTCAAACAGACAATATGTCTGTAGTGTGGTCCATCAACAAGCAGGGCGGAACCAGATCCTACCCCCTATGTCAAGAAGCACTCAGACTTTGACAGTGGGTGATCTCTTCTCAACGTTTTCTGGTAGCAACGCATATTCCTGGGAAGTCCAACGTCATAGCGGACAGACTGAGCAGAGCCATTCTCATGCCTCACGAGTGGTCTCTCAACCAGATAGTAGTGGAAAGAATTTTCAGAAGGTGGGGTCAGCCTTGCTGTGACCTTTTTGCAACACCTCTAAACAGCAAGTGCCCATACGTCTTCACCCTCTTCCCTCTCCCATGTCTACCCCCCAGAGACACTCTAGTCCATGATTGGTCCCTGGGTCTTCTGTATGCATTCCCCCCCTTTCCCTTGATTACTCAATTAGTCCAGGAAGCGACTGCCTTGAGAGCCAGGATGATCCTCATTGCCCCTTACTGGCCTTGACAAATTGGGTTTCCGTTCCTGCAACGTCATCTACTGGAGCAGCCTGGCATCTGGACCCAGTGCCAGATCTTCTGACCCATCAGTCTGGTGGGCTGCATCAGTCCCTTTGATCTCTCAACCTCACAGCTTGGTTGCTCCACTTCCAACCATAGCCAGGCTTCCCCTTCTCTCTCAACCAGTTCGCGATATCATCCTCGCTTCTCACAAGTCTACTACCAGAAAGACTTATGCTAGCAAATGGAAGCATTTCTCTGTCTGGGCAGGGGAAAAACATGTGGACCCCTTTACGGCTCCTGTCCAGACAGTTCTAGAGTTTCTAGCAGAACTCTTTCGATTGGGCTCCTCCGCAGCCACCAATTGAGTTCAACTGGCAGCTATTGCAAATTTCCATGTTGGCTTGTCAGAGACCAGCATCATGTCCCACAAACTTTGCAAAACCTTTTTAAAAGGAACCCTTTTACTTAGGCCCCCGGTTAAGGACCCTCCCCCACTGAGGGACTTAAATTTGGTACTGTCTTCTTTAATTCTTCCTCCCTTTGAGCCGGCGGCTTCTTGTTCATTGAAGTTGCTCTCATGGAAAACACTCTTCTTAGTAGCCATCACCTCAGCAAGACGGGTCTCAGAACTTCAAGCCCTTTGCGTTTGCCCTCCTTGTCTTGTTTTTCACAAAGACAGAGTGTCACTTAGGACTAATCCATCTTTTTTACCCAAGATATTCTCAGAGAAAAATCTGAATCAGACCATAGATCTTCCAGTCTTCTTCCCAAATTATACCAATAGAGCTGAACGAAAGTTACATTGTTTGGACGTTCACCGTCAATTATGCTTCTACCTGGATAGAACTAAGCAGATGAGAAAATCAAACCAGCTCTTCCTGTCTTATGCAGAAGGGAAGCAAGGCCAACCAGTCTCTAAGGTAACCTTGTCCAGGTGGTTGTCCTGTCTTGTCATATTGGTCTACCATTTGAGGAACAGGGAACTTCCTACTAAGCCTAGAGCCCACTCAACCAGAGCTTTAGCTTCTTCAATAGACTTTCAGGCAAGATTTTCGATGGATTCCATTTGCGCAGCAGTCACTTGGGCCTCTCCTCATACCTTCATTTCTCATTACAAGCTCGATATGGCCTCCAGAAGTTGGGTTAATTTTGGTTCCACTGTACTCAAGAGTTTGTTCCATTGAGCCACCCAGGACTTACGTGCTAGGGATGCTGTCCCATCCAGCAAGAATGAAGGCGAGATTGACAACTTAACATTGAGAAGTTATGTACTTACCATAACGTTCCATGTTAGTTGTCTTCTTCGCCTTCTTTCTTGCCCCACCATCCCCCTAGCCTGGAAAGATCTAGAGTACCTTGTGAGAGTTATTGCCACCTCAGTTATATCCCCAGCTAGCTCCTTTGCTCCCTTTTTTCTTTGCTAGCTCTTCTAGAGGGGTATATATATATATATATATATATATATATATATATATATATATATATATATCTTTATTTTTGTATCTATGATTAGGTGGATTATTCTCTGTTGTGGTGGGACGTATATGTCCATAGTGTTAGCTATCAAACAAGATCTGGGTATATGACGCCTAGCATTATGGGACATAGCTTAGCCTCGAGCCGGTAAAAATAGCTCTCAAGCTTTAGTATTAGGCTGAGTCAGAGCCGAGGTTCAGCTCTGAACCCATCCAGCAAGAAAGAAGGCGAGAAGAAGACAACTAACATGGAACGTTATGGTAAGTACATTACTTCTCATTCTACACCGAATATCAGTGAAGTGAGAAGAGTAAACTAACTGCAGACAGAGAGAGAGAGCTCACAATTTTCAGTGAACTAATAAGCAGATAATTTCAGTACTATTTTTAACACAATATTCAATGAAACAATAAACAGAAAAAATAAAATGCAGTACTGTCTTATAACACTGCAAGTTTGTACTTAGCTTGTAATTAAGTTGATGTAACTATGTAAAAGCTAACCAAACAGCTCAAGTATGCAACTATTCAGCAGACATAATTTCAGAGATAAGGGACTAGACTTTAAAGCACAGGGAAAGCCTCTAGGCTAAGACTTCTACACTGAATATCAATGAAGTGAGAATAATAAGCTAACTGCAGACAGAGGGAACGCTCATAGTTTTCAGTGAATAAATAAATAAGCAGATAAATGCAGTACTATTTTTAACACAATATTAAAAGAAAAAATAAACAGAAAAAATAAAATGCAGTACTATCTTATAACACTGCAAGTTTGTACATAGCTTGTAGTTAAGTTGATGTAGCTATGTAAAAGCTAACCCAACAGCTCAAGTATGCAACTATTCAGCAGAAATAATTTCAGAGATAAGGGTCTAGACTTTAAAGCACAAGGAAACCCTCTGGGCTATGACTTCTACATGGAATATCAATGAAGTGAGAAGAATAAATTAACTGCAGGCAGAGAGAGCTTACAGTTTTCAGTGAATAAATAATTAAGCAGATAAATGCAGTACTATTTTTAAAAAAATATTCAACGAAACAATAAACAGAAAAAATAAAATGCAGTACTTTCTTTTAACACTGCAAGTTTGTACTTAGATTGTAATAAAGTTGATGTAGCTGTGTAAAAGCTAATTAAGCAGCTCAAGTATGCATCTATTCAGCAGAAATAATTTCAGAGATAAGGGAGTAAGACTTTAAGGCACATAGAAATCCTATAGGCTAAGATTTTTACACCGAATATCAATGAAGTGAGAAGAATAAACTAGCTGCAGACAGAGAGAGAGCTCACAATTTTCAGTGAACACATAAGCAGATAAATGTAGTACTATTTTAACACAATATTCAATGAAACAATAAACAGAAGAAATAAAATGCAGTACTATGTTTTAACACTGCAAGTTTGTACTTAGCTTGTAGTAAAGTTGATGTAGCTGTGTAAAAGCTAACCAAACAGCTCAAGTATGCAACTATTCTGCAGAAATAATTTCAGAGATAAGGGACTAAGACTTTAATTCACATAGAAACCTTTAGGCTAAGGCTTCTACACCGAATATCAGTAAAGTGAGAAGAATAAACTATCTGCAGACAGAGAGAGAGAGCTCACAGTTTTCATTGAACAAATAAGCAGATAAATGCAGTACTATTTTTAACACAATATTCAATGAAGCAATAGATAGAAAAAATAAAATGCATTACTATCTTATAACACTGCAAGTTGTACTTACCTCAGCTTGTAATAAATTTGATGTAGCTAAGTAAAAGCTAACCAAACAGCTCAAGTGTACAACTATTCAGCAGAAATAATTTTAGAGATAAGTGACTAAGACTTTAAGGCACAGAGAAACCCTTTAGGCTAAGACCTCTACACCGAATATCAATGAAGTGAAATGAATAAACTAACTGCAAACCGAGAGAGAGGGAGCTCACAATATTCAGTGAACAAAAAAATAAGCAGATACATGCAGTACTATTTTTAACACAATATTTAATTAAACAGATGGAAAAAATAAAATGCAGTACTATCTTATAACACTGCAAGTTTGTACTTATTTCAGCTTGTAATAAAGTTGTTGTAGCTTGTAAAAGCTAACCAAACAGCTCAAGTATGCAAATATTCAGCAGAAATAATTTCAGAGATAAGGGATTAAGACTTTAAGGCACAGAGAAATGCTCTA
Organism: Protopterus annectens; assembly: GCF_019279795.1. NCBI lineage: Eukaryota > Metazoa > Chordata > Ceratodontiformes > Protopteridae > Protopterus > Protopterus annectens. The sequence continues at coordinate 1,091,581,226 of NC_056743.1, read as the reverse complement.
GGCTAAGACTTCTACACCGAATATCAGTGAAGTGAGAAGAATAAACTAACTGCAGACCGAGAGAGAGGGAGCTCACAATTTTCAGTGAACAAATAAATAAGCAGTTAAATGCAGTTCTATTTTTAACACAATATTCAATGAAACAATAAACAGAAAAAATAAAATGCAGTACTATCTTTTAACACTGCAAGTTTGTACTTTGCTTGTAGTAAAGTTGATGTAGCTGTGTAAAAGCTAACCAAACAGCTCAAGTATACAACTATTCAGCAGAAATAATTTCAGAGAAAAGACTTTATGGCACAGGGAAACCCTCTAGGCTAAGACTTCTACACTGAATATCAATGAAGTGAGAAGAATGAGCTAACTGCAGACAGCAAGAGAGGGAGCTCACAATTTTCAGTGAACAAATAAATAAGCAGATAAATACAGTACTATTTTTAGCACAATATTCAGTGAAACAGTAAATAGAAAAATAAAATGCATTACTTTTATATAACACTGCAAGTTTGTACTTATCTCAGTTTGTAATAAATTTGATGTAGCTAAGCAAAAGCTAACCAAACAGCTCGAGTATGCAACTATTCAGCAGAAATAATTTCAGAGATAAGGGACTAAGACTTTAAGGCACAGAGAAACCCTCTAGACTAAGACCTCTACACCGAATATCAAAGAAGTGAGAAGAATAAACTAACTGCAAAGAGAGAGAGATCGGGAGCTCACAATTTTCAGTGAACAAATAAATAAGCAGATAAATGCAGTACTATTTTTAACACAATATTCAATGAAACAAACAGAAAAAATAAAATGCAGTACTAATTTATAACACTGCAAGTTTGTAGTTATCTCAGCTTGTAATAAAGTTGATGTAGCTATGTAAAAGCTAACCAAACAGTTCAAGTATGCAACTATTCAGCAGACATAATTTCAGAGACAAGGGACAAAAACTTTAAGGCACAGAGAAACCCTCTAGGCTAAGACTTCTACACCGGATGTCAATAAAGTGAGAAGAATAAACTAACTTCAGACAGAGAGGGAGGGCTCACAATTTTCATTGAACAAATAAAAAGCAGATAAATGCAGTACTATTTTTAACACAATATTCAATGCACCAATAAACAGAAAAAATAAAATGCAGTACTATCTTTTAACACTGCAAATTTGTACTTATCTCAGCTTGTAATAAAGTTGATGTAGCTATGCGAAAACTAACCAAACAGCTCAAGTATGCAACTATTTAGCAGAAATCATTTCAGAGAAAAGACTTTAAGGCACAGAGAAACCCCGCATGCTAAGACTTCTACATGGAATATCAGTGAAGTGAGAAGAATGAACTAACTGCAGACAGAGAGAGAGGGAGCTCACAATTTTCAGTGAACAAATAAATAAGCAGATAAATGCAGTACTATTTTAACCCTATATTCAATGAAACAATAAACAGAAAAAATAAAATGCAGTACTATCTTATAGCACTGCAAGTTTGTATTTATCTCCACTTGTAATAAAGTTGATGTAGCTATGTAAAAGCTAACCAAACAGCTCAAGTATGCAATCATCTTGATAATAATATGAAAGTTTTAACATGAGCCTTCTAGCACTGAAAAAAAATAATAGTTATCTGTTTTCCTTCTAATAACCTTACACAGCCTGTGAGTTCTCCCAGCCAGACATAATAAGAGCAATAGTTGCAAAGGTTCTCTGCAAGACCAATTTAGAACTAGCATACCTCAGAGATTTATACCTGTCTCTTGCCTCCCTTATACTCCTAATGATCAGCTACCCATCCAAGCCATTCTGTATTTTTAAAGCCAACAGTACCTCTAGAATTTAACTCCACAACATTATCTGACTCAAAGCAAGAACAAGTTGTTCAAAGATTATCTTCTTTAGAATGAACAACCTTTTACCAATTCTGTCACCCTATCCAGACTTTTACCCTGTTCATCTCCCTTAATATCATCTTTTCTAGACAAATGTTTTCCCATAAAAGAATCATATTTTAGGTGACCCTTGCCGCTCACCATATTTTAATCCCTAATGAAAACCACAAATGTAAGTGGAAAGACTCTAAAGTATATATGACCTCTGCACCTGCCTCACCTCTAGAAAATCCTGTAAAATAAGTATGTAGGAAACTTGAGTTCTATTACTTAAAACTAATCAAACACTCATGGCCTGTCAACCCAAGCTTTATGACAAATTCTCAAAGGCACACAGTCAGATTCAGTAAAACCTTCACTGTCCATTTACACTGTGTGTGTGTCGTGCCATTATGCAAACACAGTAGCACGCCATTTTGGATTCAGTAAGTGGCTAGAGCCACACACAGCTGCACAAACAAGGTAAACTCTGTGACATGCAAATTGCAGCATAAGCAGCTGAATTGTTTGCTAATCAACCAATCCAAGATGGAGGAGCTATTCAACAAGCTGTAAAGCAGCCGTGTAGACCCAGTATTGGTTTTCCTATGAATTCCAAAAACTTTTTGATTAAAGCCACAGAAAGGAGTCTACATTGATACACTATCAGGGATTACTGTTGCTTTAATTCATGTTTATGTGCAACAGGCTGAAGTCTGTGTTGCTGCTGCTAAGATACCAAGGCCAAGAAGGAGAAGAGTTTTTAGACCCCGGGTAGCTTGTCACAACCTACATGATGTGGAAATTATAGAGCACTACAGGATTGATAGACACACTACAGGAACTCTGCATCCTCTGCCGGCCTCATCTCAAAGCAAGGGCTAACTGAGGGGAATCCATCCCAGTGGAAACAAAGGTATGTGTAGCACTTAGAATCTTAGCTACAGGTACCTTTCAGAGACCAACAGGGGCCATGCTGGCAGTATCACAGACAGGCATATCCACGATCCTCATCAGTTCTTGAATGCTGTGCTCCAACATGCTAGTGACCAAGTATATTTTCCCCATACTCCTGAGAATAGGGCCAGAAATATGCAGGAGGTCTAACCTGTAGCGCACTACCCTGAAGTACCGGGTGCCATAGATTGCACACATGTAGAAATTAAGGCACCACTCAGGGAACAAGGAAGGCTCTACATTAATAGAAAGGGCTTTCACTCTGTTAACTGCCAAGTTGTGTGTAATGCCAAGGGAATCATCTTGAATATATGTGCTGGCAACCCTGGCAGTTTCTGCGACTCACATGTCTGGCACACCTCCCAACTGTATCAGATGTTAACTAGGGGGGATATCCCACAGGATCACTTACTGGGGGATGCATTTACGCACTGAAACCATGGCTAATGATACCCATCAGAAATAAACAGACACGATGAAGAACGCCATAATGAGGCACATGCTGAAACCAGAAATAGCACAGAGCATGTGTTTGGACTGCTGAAGTCACAGTTCTGGTGCTTAAATATGTCTGGGGGAACCAAGCAGTACAATCCATGGACATGTACTGAAATATCCACAGTATGTGCCATGCTACACAGTATCATCTTGCGAAAACAGTTTCTGCAGGATTAACAAGGGGAAGGAGCACAGATCCCACCACCAATGCCAAGGTCACCACAGCCACATGGAGGGGGAACCAGCAGCTGCTGTCGGTGTAGGCATATGTAGGCATGCTCAGTATGCCCTCACACTGGCTAAGAGACAGTGTATAGCACACTCGCTCACCACCTAAGGGCCTAAAACCGTCCTCCTACACACATACATATAGAGTAACATTGGTACCAGGCAGCTCTCACAACTGTACCTCCCCTTGTATTGGCTGTGTACTGCTTACATCAAACAGAGTCCTTCCTGAACTAAAACTGTTGCAACTGCTGGATTTACAAGGTAAGTGTTGAACCTGGAGTGTGTTGTGTAATAATATGAATGAATAGCATATTCTTGCATTTTGTTACTTGGTAATGTAAGCAAGTAAAAGGTGGGAGATTTGTACAGAAATGACCTTAAACATGTGAGAGCAGACACTTATTTGACTTGTATGTGTCCATTATTAAGTGGTAGGCCTTGGGCATCAAAGATTCACACAGTCATACCTCTCAAAAGTAGTGATGGTCACTGCATGCCTTAACGTTAGCACATTATGTTTGTATTGGAAAATCATTAAAGAGAAAATAATGATACCCATTGCAGTTTTAGACTTCACAACTCTGACAAGAACATTCACAGTAAAGTTGGAAAATGTTGGTGCTATCAACTGTCTTAATTTTTTAAGACCAATATAAATCAAAGGTACAATCACCAGTTCAACATCACAAATGCAGATATACTAAGCACTATGTCAGCTATTCACCCTGAGCATCATACTCAAAGCATATGCATCCCTGAATCCAGAAGATACAAAACCGGGATATGACACGGTTATAATCAATTGCACAGGGTGTTGGGGTGGCAGGATGCCTAGGCTGGCACAAAAGGTCAGTGAGTGTGTGTAAGAAATGGAAGCAGGCAGACATTTGGATAAACCAGCAAATGTCCAGTGAGACAAAATGAATGATAAGCTGCACTGCTTAACCATGTAACTGTTTTATGTGTGTCTGTAGGGGTCCTCTAGGTGAAATTGGTGTGTGAGTATCTGCATGAACACAGGCAAGCTCTGTGCATCTTGGTATGTCAGACACGTGTGAGCCATGCATGGTATAGGTGGCAGTTCATCGTTGTCATCCCAGACCATGAGAACTGGCTCTTCCAGGAGTTGCAGTGGCACATCCATGACCACTGTCAAATGCACTGCTGCTACCTGAACATGATTGATGTTTGCTGGATGAGCTCCCCTCATGACTACACCCAGGATCATGACCTCATGGCCTGCCACATCTGGGTGTGGACAGTTCATCCACTGATAGAGCAGTGGAAGTACTGCCACTGTAGTACCCTGATTGGGCATGGGTTACGTTGGCTAACGGAAGATGATGTCACTAACTTCCACCCATGAGGATGCTGTCCCCCTCCCAGCAGACATTCCATCACAGACACCGCTCATTTCAACGTGTCATTCATCAGATCCATTGAATCGGCAACACGGTGGAGGCAATCAGGCATATCAGCCTGTGCCACATCTACAACCATAAACATTTCTCTGGAGCACCTAAGGGAATCTGCCTATGCTTCCATGACAGCCCTAAACAGACGTTGACTATCATGGGAAGAGACACCTTAATCAGATGGAAGATGGATAGAAGGCCTCCTCTGAGCACTCCTAACTACCCTCCTACGTCGCAGCTTACCCACATTTTAGCTACTGCCAGTCAACAGGCACTGAAGTTATAGTAACCACACTTCTCTGATCAATTGTCTCACCTTCTACCTATCCAATATCTGTAGGCTCACTGGAATGGGTAGGCATAGGCCTACTGGCTGTGTCCAATTGACATTTACTACTGCAAGGTATGTGGGAGTCTGCACGAAGTCAGCAGGGAGCATAGGCCATAAAAGTGACATCTGCACGTACCATCCTCAGAACGTCTCTGCCGCAAGTCCAAATACCATCTTCTGTTCGTCTGATTGCCGAGTGACTGCTGTTTTCAGATAAGTACCCCATTGAGGATTTGTTTTCTATTCACTTAGTGCTACTGCAAAGTTTTTGAGGTTCAGTTCACCCAAGAAAGGCCAGTACCATTGTGGAAGACAAATTCCACACATAGATAGTCATGACCAGAGTCTGTTCTGTCTAAGGTCTGCACATGATCACAAGGTGTGTGCATTTTGTCAGGCATTTGTCCATAAGACACTCCACAGTCATCTTTCTGCTTTAAATATTTATCTGGAGAACCAGAGACTTAAGCAACTAGCTCTTGCTATGGAGGGTATGTCGGGTCCATCCTTTGGGCCTCAAAAGAAGAAGGTCAAAAAAAGTTAGGCCCGAATCTTTGGCTGCCCCTCTGAATCCAGATCTCCTCTCAAGGCTGATGAAGGCCCAGAGGGCCATTCAGTTGATGGCTCTTTTCCTGCAGTGGCTATCACTTCAGAGGCCACTAAGGAAATTACCATTAGCACATTCACAGAAGTCTCACAGATATCCAGTCAGGATGGTAAGGGAGAATCACTGCTCATCTCTTCAGACGCCCCAGTAAGTACTTCTTTACATAACCAGTAAAGAGAGTCCAACATCTCTGTCAGAAGGTAGGCCTACGTCGGTCCCTTCCCCTAAGCCTAAGGCAGATCTTCCTCTTAAAAGGAAATAAAAGCTTAAGCATGTTTCACCTCTTCAAGACCCTACTTCAGACTGACAGACCTTTTCTCAAGGCATTCTTAATGCCTTTATGGCTTTGAAACCTAGCTCTGCTGTTTCTCTTCCCCCAGCTTCTCCCACTTCTATTCCAAGGAGATCTAAATTGGAGCAGGAGCCTTCTGAATAGGAAGTTTCCTCTTCAGATGAGTCTATTGTCTATTCCACCCTGAAAGCTTCTCGTTTGGATTATGCTTCCCCTGAATAGACTCAAATGGAACAGACTCCCCTGAGAAGGACATCTCTTTAGGAGAAACCATTTCTAGGATTTAAATCTTTAAATGTGACTGCTCTCAAGTCTCAAAGGTACACAAGAGGTACTATTATCTCTTACAGATAGACTTCCCTTCCCCTTCTGCTATACCCCTGTGTTGCCTGCCTTTTTGGATGCCTTCATGTCAGCATCAAAGGTACCTGAATCTCAACCTCCTGCCCCAAAAAGGTCTGATAGATTTGACAAGGTGCCAGAGAACAGTACATTTCTTTTTAAATGTCCTTCTGCAGATCCTGCTGTTATCTCAGTGTCTGCAGATAGACCTTCAAAAATTTTGCTTTCCACTTCCTTACTTCCATCTAATGAAGACAGCAAGGTGATTGTGAAACTAGGTAAAAAAGCCTTCATTTCATTTATACTGGGCTTCAGGACTATTAATTATCAAACACATATGTTCAAATATGTTTTGGCCTTGCTCTCAGGCTTCACAGCTGCCGTCAGGCAGACTCTGCAGTTAAGATTCAACTTTCCTCCATCTTAACAGCCTCATCCCAAGTGACTTGTCATTCAATAAAGTGCAGTTATGATGCATCTGAAGTATCTGCCAGATCAGCTACAGTTGGCTCTGTCCTAGGAAGATATTCTTGGTTGAGATTACAGTCCTTGCCTAATGATATCAAGGCAAAACATATGGATGCTCCTCTTGATAATTATGCCCTCTTTGGAGCTAATGCGGCTTCCCTTTTAAAACCTCTTCAAGAAAGAGGGAAGGAGTTACAGGAACTTAAGCATATTTTTTGTGATCCCAATTCCTAAGGTACCACAGGAATTTTCTTTCCGAGGCACATTTTGTCAGGAAACAGTCCCACACACCTCCATCAACTTCCAAGAAAGGGCCATGCAAGAAAGGCTCTTCCAGGACTCAGCCTGCCACTGCTCAAAAGCCCCCTTTCCAGACAAATCAGGTAGTCTGTAACTACCTGCTCATTCCTACAAATATTACTTTTTCCCAGTACCTTGCTCTCTTCCTTTCTTCTTGGACAAACATTACTACAGACAAATGGGTGCTTTCAGTTGTCCAAAATGGATATTACATGGTTTGGAAGTCCATTCCACCCTTCATAGGTATCCCTCAACCCCCTCAAGACCATCTTCCTCTTTTTCTTTAGGTACCTCAGGACCTGATTTCACAGGGAACCATTCAGGAAGTCCCTTCCCAGCAAAGAGGAAGAGGTTTTTACTCAGGGATGATGTCCTTCAAGGATGCATCTGCAGTCCTTACAAATGGGTAGTCCTGTCATCAGGCAGCCCTTCGGTCGGCCGGATTCCAAAGTCTGGGTCTGGTGGCGCTGGTGTCGCACTTCACCTGGCGTCATCGCTGCAGTTTTTGGTATAAAGGCATCAGTTTCCTCAGTCTTTCTTGCGGCGTGGCGCCAAGCAGAAGCTGTTGTCGGTCAGATCCAGAGATTACTACTACCGAAGACTTCTAAAAGCTACTTGCCTCAGCCGATGTCAGAAAAAGTGAATAACTGTTTAACTTGTGGGAAACGAATACCTCATAAAGATTTCCACTCCTACTGCTTACCTTGTTTAGGCCCAGACCTTTAACCGGGCGGACTTTAGCGTGTAGTGGAGTTACCGAGCCGAGTTTTGGCTCTGATTTTGCCTATATTATGGGATCCTCCAACTACAAATTACCAAAAGGACCGGGTCCGTGGTTTTAGCGAAAACGCGGTTAAGCAAACAAACCGAGCAAGCGTTCTTTCTTCAGCCGAGGCCTCTTCTAACCTGGTAGAATAATCCAACCTTCTGTTGCGGTTTCTCAGGAATTATCAGACACTATTCCCTTGGATATTTCACGTGGAGCTGCTAGGCCTCCTGCAGCCATGTCTATTAAGGCCTTTGCCAGGGCTAAAGCAGCCAAAAGCTCCAAAAGCGGCCTGCCCCAACCCCTCTCACAGGCCCAGCACCAGTTCCCATATGCTTTCTTTGGCTGAGGATCTCATTTCTTTAATTGATCCCAGCCTCATCCAGACAGGACCTCTCATCCACCTCCAGAGAAGAGGCCTAGAGCAGAGCCCCTGAGCCAGTATCCACAGATGATTCCTCTGACGACTCAGAACATACAGACCCTCCTGAGGCTCCTTATTCCCCTTCAAGACTCTGATGCTGAAGAGTCCATTCCTTCAGCCTCTCCACCTGAGGAATTTTCCTTTGAAACCTTGCATGCTATGATGGAACAATTTCAGTGGCAGGGCCAAGATTTCTCAGACTCCAGAAAAGGCTTAGAACCTTTCTACATTTGCCACAACATAGGCCTTTAGCTATACCTCCAGTACTTTCTGTTGTAGATGATGCATTTAATGATGCTTGCACTGCTAAGCCCGATAGGTTCTACAGGGTCCCGGACACTCATCACCATTTATACAAGGCTCCTTTTGCAGATCCAGAGACTATCTCCCAGGGCCCTAAAGCTGTAGCAACTACATCTACTAAAACCCTCCCTCTGAAAGGGAATCCAGGTCCTTAGAGATGGGGTAAAAGTTTACACCTCTGCTACTTTGTCAGCTAGGGCTTTGAACTGCCAATTTCATATGATTCAATATCAAGAGTTTATGCTTGACCAGTTAACTAAAAAGCTGTCCTCTGAAGAATCTTTAGATAAAAATATGTTCAGGAAATGGTACATAACATACAGCAGGTTAGTAACCATTCTTTAAAATGTGGCTATGATGCACTGGAGGCTTCCTTTAGATCAGCCATGACTGGCACAGTTATCAGGAGACATGCATGGTTGAAAGAGCAGGCATTACCAGACCATGTCAAATCAAAGCTTTTGGATGCACCCATGGACAAGGTCAATTTATTTGGTTCCCCTGCACAGCAGGTACTAAAAGATGGAAGAAATCTGTACAAACAGTGAAAGATTTCTTACAGGTTCAACCTCCAAGGTTTAGCAGGAACTGGCCCTCCAAGAATTGGTCCTTTCCGGACTCCTCTAAGACACAGAGAGGCAGGAATAGGCGTTCAAGAGGCAGAAACCAATCCAGGGGTGCCTACAGGGACGCCAGTGGCAAGGTAACAACCAGCGAGGCACGCAGCCACCACCACTACAACAACACAATCACAGTGACTTGGCTGTGGCACCGCCCCAGGGAACAACTGGAAGCACCCTTAGGCGGAAGCTAACCTTATTTTCAAAGAACTGGCATTGCATCACAAGGGAAAAATGGATTTTGCAAACTATAGACCAAGGTTACAGGTTTCATTTCCATACTCTACCAGGAAAGAGAGGAATGCCAAACCTACCACCTACAAAGGGCAGAAGCTCTAAAGCAAATATCTCAACTATTAAGAATGAGAGCTGTGGAAAAGGTACCATCTATGGAACAAGGAAAGGGATTTTACTCCAGACTCTTCCTGGTACCAAGAAAAGAGAGCAAATGGAGGCCTATTCTCGACCTGTCCGCTTTAAACACATTCCTCATTGTTCCAAAATTCAAAATGCTGACCCTACAGCAGCTTCTTCCCATGCTGGGCAAGGAGTCTTGGCTGGTAACTCTAGATCTCAAGGAGGCATACCTGCACGTCCCCATACGACCAATTTGCAGAAGATACCTCAGATTTCTTGCAGGATCAGAGCATTATCAATTCTCAGCATTGCCCTTTGGCTTATCTACTGCACCCAGAGTGTTCACGAAATGCCTGGCATCAGTAATTGCTCATTGCAGACTTCAGGGCATCCAAATTTATCCCTACCTGGACGACTGCCTGATACAAGCGGACAACAAAAGCAAGCTAACAGAAGACTTACAAAGAGTCATTTACCTGCTGCAAGCCCTGGGATATACAGTCAATATAAAAAAAGTCAAGGCTGATTCCATCCCAAAGAATAACCTTTCTGGGCGCAGAGCTGGACACATCAAAAAAATGGCATTCCTAACTGCAGAAAAGAAAGAGCAACTACCTCTCTACTTCTTGGCATTAACAAAGCAGAACCATCTAACTGCAAGAAAAGTACTACAAGCCCTAGGCTTCATGGCATCCTGCATAATTCTGGTCCCTCATGCCAGGCTGCATATGAGAAAGCTACAGTGGTACCTAAAGAATTTGTGGTCCCAACACAAGCACAGCCTAGAAACCAAAATTCCAATAATCCCATGCCTGAAGCAAGAGTTCCTTTGGTGGGCTCAGGCCTGTCAATCAAACACAGGATTGCCCTTCTGCAACAGTCAACCAAGCCAAACCATCACAACAGATGCCTCAGACCTCGGTTGGGGGGCACACATGCTGGGCAAGTGCATACAAGGCTTATGGACTCAAGACCAGCTGCGTCTGCACATAAATCTAAAGGAAATGCTGGCAGTAAAATTGGCAATCCAGTCATTCAGACCATTTCTCCAAGAAGGTCAGTTGATAAGGACAGACAACACCACAGTTATGTGGTACATCAACAAACAGGGAGGCACACATTCATATCCTCTATGCCGGCTGGCACTGGACCTATGGGATGTGGCTCTGAGCTACAACATTCAGTTACAAGCAATTTTTGTACCGAAAAGAAAACATTCTAGCAGACATATTAAGCAGAACTACCACAGATGCCCACGAATGGATGCTGCATCCGGACATCTTCAAAGCCATCACAAGAGAATGGGGATTACCACAAATAGACTTATTTGCATCCCCACTCAATCACCAGCTAAAGAAATTCTGCACAAGGACGTACCACCCACTTGCTTGGAAGGTGGACTCCCTATCTTTCAGTTGAAGGAACCTGACAGCATACGCATTCCCACCACTTCCTTTGATGCACAAGGTGCTTTTGAAGATCAAAGAGGAACGTCCAAGGATCATTCTGATAGCTCCGGACTGGCCAAGACAACATTGGTACCCATTGCTGAGGAGCATGTCTCGGGAACAAATATGGACACTACCCCTGATCCCATTACTGTTAACACAGAACAACTACAACATCCTGCATCCAAACCTGAAAACTCTGCAGCTAACTGCCTGGAACATTACATAAGAGCAACTAACCCAAATTTATCCCAAAGGGTTAAAGACATAATCCTTGAGGCTTGTAGACCTTCAACAAGAAAGAATTATGCAGCAAAATGGAAAAGATATCTCATTTGGAGTACTGCAAAGGGAGAAGATGTGGCACTGGTAAACATAGCCAACATCCTGGAGTACTTGGCAGAGCTCTTCCATACAGGCCTGTCCTATTCTTCCATCAAGATACATGCATCAGCTATTTCAGCAGAATACAGCTTGGATCCTCCTGTCTTCTCTCATCCTCTGCTCAGACAGTTTCTGAGAGGAATTAAAAATGTAAAACCTCCCAGGAAACCACCATTGCCAGCATGGGACTTGAACTTTGTGCTAGAAAAATTGACACGTCCCCTTTGAACCAGCAGCAACAGCAGAATTACAATACTTATCCTGGAAGACTGCTTTCCTGCTGGCAATCACCTCAGCAAGAAGGGTCTCTGAACTACAGGCATTAATGGCAGTGCAACCCTTCCTGATCTTCCATCAAGATAGAGTGTCCATGAGAACAAATCCTACATTTATGCCTAAGGTGGTATCCAGAGTGTCTTTAAATCAGGCTATCCACCTACCTACATTCTTCCCCAACCCACAGAACAGGGAGAAAGACTCTTGCATACCTTGGATGTACATAGACAATTACGCTACTACCTGGACAGGACCAAGTCCAATAGAAAAACTGACCAGCTTCTGGTAGCATATGCAACAGGAAAGGAAGGAAAACCAATTTCAAAACAGACAATCTCCAAATGGATAGGAAATTGCATTAGATTTTGTTACTCCTACCATGGAAAGAAAACTCCAGAGAACATCAGGCCTCACTCCACAAGGGCTACAGCCACTACCACAGCTTTCTTACGAGGAGTGGCTACCAAGGACATTGTAGAGGCTGCTACTTGGACCTCCGTGCATACATTTGCCAAGCATTACAATTTACCTTTATACTCCAGATCCCGAGCAGGTTTTGCCACTGCTGTTTTGCAAGGGATCCTAACTACACCATAATCTCTCCTTTTTTTCCTCCTCCCCCTAGTTTAGCTATGGTATTCTACCCATTTGTAAGGACTGCAGATGCATCCTTGAAGGACATAGTACAGTTTTGTACCTACCATAAATGTAGATGTCCGATAGGAATGCATCTGCAGTCAGGATTACCCACCCACCTTCCCCTCTGTGGTTGCCATCCTTCAGCTAGCTTGGGGATCTATTATGGTGTATTTGTTTGTATATATGTACATACATGCTTATTTTATGTGTTTGCTCTCTACTATTTGGAAACATTGGCATTTATCCAAATTTAGCCATCCAAGAAGGCACCTGGCATCTGGGGCAAGAAACACTGAGGAAAATGTGATGCCTTTATACCCGAAACTGCAGCGATGACGCCGGGTGAAGTGCGACACCAGACGGCCAGACTTTGGAAGGCTGCCTGACGACAGGACTACCCATTTGTAAGGACTGCAGATGCATTCCTATCGGACATCTACATTTATGGTAGGTACAAAACTGTACTTTTCTAGATTCCAGGAAGGATGGCACATGGAGACCTATCCTAGACCTGTCTCACCTCAGCCTCTTTCTGCAGGTTCCCACCTTCCACATGCTCGGTCTCCAAACCTTGTTCCCCCTTCTTTGCCTCAGGCATTTCTAGTGTCTCTGAATGCTAAAGGTGAAAGATGCATATTTTCGTATCCTTGTACATCCCCTTTTCAGGAAATATTTATGTTTTTCTGTTTCTTCTTTTCATTTTCATTTCTGTGATTTGTTTTTGGACTCTCCACAGCCCCAAGGATTTTTACAAAATGATTGGCTCCTGTTATTGCCTTTTGCAGACATCAAGGAATACATGTCTGTCCTTACCTGGACAACCTACTCATCCAGAAGTTCTGCTGGAAAATCTCCAGCCCTCACTCCTTCTCAGGACTAGGTCTTCCTTGGTTGTAGGAAAAGGACAGATGTCCTTCTGTTCTCATGTTGCAGTATTGAATACTCCATCATGGAAGAGAAGGACATCCATGGTTATGGTAATTTCTTACACAACTATTCTATCTCATGATGGCATGTCTGCCCCTTCAGAAAGTGCAATCTCTTCTAGCCTACTTTCAGCAACTCCTACCACTCACTTCCTTGACAGCCAGGAAATTTGTCAGACTTGTAGGATTCATGGCATCCATTATTCCCATGCTACTCTTAGCCAAAGTCCACATGAGGAAATTCCAGTGCTATCTGAAATCTCTCAGGTCACAGCATGCACATCCCCCTGTATTTTTTTTTCCTCCTTTTCTTTCTTGTCTGAAGAAAGATCTTCGGTGGTGGAGTTAGCAAATTTCACTAAACCCAGGTCTCTCTCTACAGCCTTCTCTTCCTATGCAGGAGTTGTTCATGGATACCTCGGACCCGGGGTGGGGAGCAACCTTGGGAAACCTCAAGGTCCATGGTCTTTGGTCCCCCTAAATAAGAAAGGAACACACAAACATCAAAGAAATGAGGGCTTTGATTTTTACTCTTCGAGATTTACAATCTTCACTTCATCCAGGCCCCCTGAAGCTGTTCAGATACAACACCAGAGTTCTTTGGTATGTGAACAAAATCTTATCTGCTTTGCAGGTTGGCTGTTCAGGCTTGGGAGATTGCTTCCCAGTCAAAAGTCACCCTGCAAGTAGTTTATATTCCTTTAGCTCAAAATGTTCAGGCAGACACTATAAGCAGGTCCATGACTCAATCCCACGAATGGATGCTCCACAGGTATGTGTTTCTGGACATTCTACACTGGTGGGGTACACCTCAGATAGATCTTTTTGCCTCCCCACTGAACAGACAACTTCCACAATTTTGTGCCACAGTCCCAGGCCCTCTAGTATGGAAGGTGGATGCCCTTTCAAAATCTTGGAAGGGGATGTTTTAATATGCATCCCCCTACCGACTCATTCAGAAAGTTCCACTGAAGATTCGGGGGGGGGGGACCAAAAATCTTAGTGACTCCCTGTTGGCCAAGACAGCATTGATTCCCTCTTCTTCTGCATTTAGCCAAGGGCAGTCATCAGAAATTACCTCACAGAGTGGACCTTCTCACACAAGACAAGTTATCGCTTATTCCCCCACACTTAACCCTGAACCTAACTCTTTCCGTGATAGGCCTGGAGAAGGCCAGGAAACCTAATACTAGGAGATCCTACTTGTCTATATGGAAGAAGTTCTCCATTTGGTGTCTGAAGAAACCGCTAGATCCATTTTCAGTGGATACCCCTCTAGTTTTGTCTTGTGTGAGCTGCTTAAGGCCAGATTGGCTTATTCATCTGTAAAAGCCCATTTATCTGCCATTTCTGCATGTTTGCCTCTTTTCACTCCCTTAGCCTCTAGGGTAGAGGTTAAGCTTTTTAGTAAAGCCATTCTTCATATCAGACTTTCCAAGAAACCTGTTCCTCCACCCTGGGATTTGAATTTTGTACTGTTAAAACTCACCCAAGCCCCCTTTGAGCCTGCTGTCATGGCTTCCTTCAAGTATTGCACTGGGAAGACTGTGATGCTTATGGCCATCACTTCTGCTAGGAGATTCTCTGAACTCCATGCTTTAATGGTATCTCAACCATTCTTCATTTTCCACAAAATAGGGTTTCTGTGCATACTAACCCCTTTTTCATGCCGAAGGTAGATAATGATTTGTCCCCTAACCAGTCTATTAATTTACCTCCCTTCTTTCCCTAACCTCAGAATTCCAGTGAAAGGGTGTTACATGCTTTGGATGTGCATAGACATCTCATATTTTACCTGAGAAAAACCAAGTCCTTTAGGAAATAAGAACGTTTGTTTCCTTTCACTCCAGGGTGCTGGAAATGCCTGTATCAAAAAAGACCATTTCTTCATGGATTTCAAAATCCATTTCCTTCTGCTGTGTTTTCCATGGTACAACTCTTTTTTCTGTGAAAGCTCATTCCACTATGGTTGTTGCTTCATCTGGGGCCTTTTTCAAGGGTTGGACACTGCTTCCATCTTGGAGGCAGCTACATGGTCTTCTGTCCACACCTTTGCCAAACTTTACAAGCTGGATGCATCTCCCGATCCAGAGCAGGGTTTGCCAGGGCAATCCTGCATGGTTTTGTGGAGAGTTCTTCTGTTCCATCCTCCCTTTCCCTTTCATGAGCTTTGGTGCTCTCCCTCCTGTTATGAATGCTGCAGCATGGGATTAGAAGAACATAGAATAGTTGTGTAAAATCTTACCATAACCATAAATGTTCTTCTCCTCCATGTTGCAGTGTTGTATCAAACCCCTCCTTCCCCCTTGGTCCTTGTATTTCTCTGGATGATAGTTGCCTCTCTTTGTTATCCTTTGACTGGTGTTCTGACTGGGGCATTTAGTTCTGAGGATGGTATGTGTGGGCATCACTTTTATGGCTTACACTTCCTGCTGCCTTCATGTGATGTCTCGTGCACCTTGCAGTAGTAAAAGTCTTTTGTATGCTGGCTGGATGTTCAGGTCACCTAGGCAGAGAATCCCTCATGTTATGAATACTGCAACATGGAAGAAAAGGAGATCTATGGTTATGGTAAGATTTTAAAACTATTCTATACTCTGACATCAGATGGTAAAAATCCCGCACTTCCAATGTCAAGATCACCTGTGATAAAAAGCAACAAACACAGGAAAAATTAATACCTAAACTGCAATACTCTAATATATGCTAGCAAAATAACATTACTGCCACTATTAGATTGTAAAGCAGTACACACAACAGTCCTGACATCAATGTCACCCACTAAAATATTTCTTTGAATTGCTCACCAGTACTGACATAAAAATGTTTGGCTTACCATATGCTGAGGGCATCTTCTGAATGCCAGATGGTCCTGGAAGAAGTTACGCAAAAAGTAAGGGCAACATCATCACAGTAACACAGAAGGGTAATAGTTTTCCCCCTTTACATGTCCATTAGCTATACTTTCATCAAGAACTTGAATTACAACTCCAACCTAAGCTAATCAGTCAGAATGTGTTGTTAACTGTAGCAGTTGTCAGTACCCCCCCCAAAAAAAAAAATATTGTAAAACAGAAGTTATTGTATTTATTTAAATTGTTTTACTCTACCACAGTATTCACTAGTTGAGATACAAAAGCCTACCTGGAAGCTGTTCCTGGGACATGCTTGCTATCCCTGAAACAGTAGCATCAATGTCAAGGACATGCTGTTCTGCACTTTCCTGGGAGCTCTCTGGATTGCTGACAATAGACGGGAACTCTTCACTTGGTGTTAGTGGTGGCTGTGTAGTAGGCCACCCCCATACCCATCCAATCATGTGCAAATGAGATCATGTCAGTGGTGCTGTGGTGCACCTGGTCAAATGTCCTGCTTTGGCCACTCACAGCATTAACATCTGTGACAATCTGCTGCCAAATCTGCCTTCTGCATGACATATCTCCATGTCCCCTTTCAAGCAGAAAGGTACCATGTTGCCTAAAAGTGTCAACAATGACCTTATTTTCAGCATCAGTGAAAGGAGGTTTTCAAGGGTTGAGACTCCTGGGTGGCATAGTCCTAGGTGTCCTAAAAGATAACATAAGGATAATACACATAAGTATCACATAACTACAAAACCTCTCTTCCCAGATAAAACAAAAAAGGTAGCATTTCGGTATTACTCACTGGAGTAACATAAAACTGTTTATAGATTTGAAATATGAACAGTAGACTGGATGCAAAAATAGAGAGTAACAATAGCAACATGTCCTTGTTTATGCCATAACATAAATGCACCCCCCCAAAAAAAAGAACGGGCAAATGACACATTTTGCTAACAAACCATCTTCGAAATACTAAAAGTGCGGTCAAGGGAACTGTCCCTGAAACATCTACAGATTTAACACAAAACATTTAATTTTAAGGTATTGCCAATCATGTGTACCTGTGAAATGACCTGACAAACATACCCATGGCATCAGTGCACTTCTAATATATACAGGTAAATGTGTAAAGGCTTTTGCTACAGATTTTTCTTAATTATATTCCAGCATATGCAGCATATAGCTGACAAAATGCAAGCATGCCTTCTCAAGTCCAGTAATTCCCTGTGCAGATGTATCCCAAGGTAATAGCCTCTTTTTTGTGTTCTCCACATAAACAAGTCTCCTCATTGTCAGTTTTCCTAGCTACATGGTTGCCTTTTTTATGGTGCAGATTCAGGGCTGTTCACGTGGTGAAGATGCAAATCAGGTGTGAACTCATTAGAACTGCTGAATCCCAAATACCTGGCTCAGTGTATCAGATACAAACATAGTGCAGGCACTCCCTCAGTGTTTGTTTTTAATAGATTGCAACTGTGAATGATTACTGGTTGAGAGAAGGAAAACACAACAGCACTGCAGGCTGCCCTACATCCAGTGAGTGTGTCAGGTTAGACTTACAAAGTGTTAGATGTAAGGCTGGAAATTCTGTTCATTAACATCCAACCTCCCCTTCATTTGTTGGCAACTGCATATGATATTATTGCCATTTAATATCCTCACATATTTTAAGGGCAATTATATAGAATGGATTGCACACTGCATGTCTCAGATTACTAGTCAAATAAGAGAAGAATGACCAGCAAACACAGAGAGCTAAGACAGAGCTGTATATTTGCAAATAATAGTCATAACTGGTTGTGTGATCACTTAGTGCCTACATCCAAAAATAATAAACGTACAGTTGCACGGTTTCATATTACTGTAGATGATGTTGCAGTTGGTTGTATGCAGAATGATTTCACTTCCTTGCTGCAAAGCTGTTTGTGTAGCAAAGAGGGATAAGTCACCCTTCCTGTGATCTGAAGGTTCATTGGAGTGAGAGTTCATATCCAGACCTATGTAAAAGTATCTCATTTATACTAACATTTTCTAGGTGTATGTCATAGATTGCTTTTCCTTATTTCAACTGCTTGTCACTTTTTTCTTTTTTCTTTCTTTTTTTTTTGGACCAATGTTTGTGCAATTCACTGCATAGCACAATCACGGGAAATGGAGGAAAATGCATGTCAGATTTGACTGTGCTTATCTCTTTTGGATGAAGTTCAGCAGTGCACAAACTGTACTAGTGCACCACCAGAAAGCAGACAGAACACTGGCAAACAGGGCAAAGGTCAAAAACAATACATTGTTGCAATTTCTGTATTTGATTCCGCAAGTGCGCGTAGTGGCATTGCATGGTATTGTGCAGTAGTTAGCAAGATTCTCCAGCAGCTGCAGCCATCAAACACCTGCAAGCAGGACTCAGACAGTAATTGCAAATGGATGCATTCTATTAATTCTGTTGGGCACCGCGCAAGCCAGCTAAGCGGCGTTGAGTGGCAGTTAACACAGATATGTTAAGAATGATTAAGAAGTTAGGAGATTTCATGTAACTAGCCCTGTGGCAGCAGGTGTAAGTGTAGGGCTTTGAGTGCAGATGGTCCTGGGTTCTAGTACAGGGTGTGCAACCTATTTTTACTGTTGTGACAGTGCAGTTTATAACAATGAACTGAAAAATAGACAAGCATTATTTCAACATTCTTGTGGTAACAGGTGTACATGTAATACTGGCATATACATGGCTCTGGGTTCTAATACGGGATATTCCAGGCATTTTTTTTACTGTTGTTCCCCTTTCCATTATATTCACTGGCACTTGTAATACTTTAGATAGTGGAGTGGATATGAATTGTATGTATGAGGGATGAGACACCATTATATTGTTTCCAGCTGTATGACCGAGGGTATACTGTCTACTGTATTTCTGTATAGTATAATTCTGCTATCCAGACATGCATGGCCTTCATAATTAACTAAGACATATACACAACTGGATCTATGTACAGTAGCATTGTCAGGTCACACAAATATACGTGTAACAGCTCAAACTGTCACCTGTATTTATGCATGATGCCCAACTATGTCTGAGTAGCACTTCTTCTGTATCAAAGATGGAATATCAACACCGTGGAAGAAAATGTTTTGTCCCTTATGCCGAGGTTTGAATCCCACACTTTAAAAGTACATTTTCTTCAGTATATAAAGACAAAAAATGTCAGGCCATTACATTTATGCAGCCAGTGCATGCCTGCATACTTAACTCACCTAACAGTTACCTTCCAATTTCCAATATATATTTCCAGGATATATCAGTATATACCCCTCAAACTAAGACCAAGTGTCAGATTAACCTTTCCAATTTCAATTATTTAATTCCTCCCTGCTTGGCACTGCTGTGCTCCACTTAACATCACACAAATGTGATTGACATCGTTTCTCGGGCTTGTGCACTACAAGTAAACATGATAACTGGAATTAGCAGGAAAGCATCAATTTTCATTGTGCTAGTTCAGCAGGTAGACATGGTTGGTGTTGGAGAGGAAGGTGCACACTTTAGGGCACAGAGATGGGGTGTCCAGGATAGTTACTGGACTCCTGGTAAAGCACCACAACCAAAAGCTTTTGCAGAAGGACTATTCTGGCTCCTATTACAAGTCTGAGGTGTGGATTAGTTTGTCCGAGGCTGTATCCAGTGCCACTGATATCCCACACACTGGAGAGTAATGTAGACATCATTTTAATGACCTACACAGGAGAAAAAAGGGTACGGTCAACCGTTGGTTGCAGGAATTTTAAACCGGGGACACCCCACAGCTGTGCAAGTATGACAGTAAGAGAGTACTTGTAAGACTTGGAAAGCTAAACAGAGGCAAGACTGGTATGTGTAATGCTCTTCTGTTTTTCCCTAGCTCCCACTAAATGTTCAATAGATAGGCTCATGTTGCTCGATTGGAGAGACTGAGGGAAGCAAGTGGTATGTATGCAGCTGAAGAGAAGTGTTAGTGTAGCATTAAAAGTTAGAGATAGCTTTTTTTTTATAGAGTTGTAGAAAATTGAGCATGCATATCCCTACTGTAAAAGCAAGTATGCATGCAAGTAGTCTGTGGCACAAACCAGTTGGAAGAGTCCAGTATTAGATTGTACTCAGAGGATGTGCGTTCAAATACCACAATTCACAACTATACATTTTTGTTATTTCTTCAATAATATTTACATTAAATTAAAAACTGCAGTAGTGGCACAAATGCCCTGCTGTAAACTGTAATCTGTATAATTGGGACATGCATATGTGCAATATATGCACATTTCAAGGATTACTTTCATCAGTCTTTAGTATAGTGTGAATGTATACTTAAATGTAATATTTCAGATAAAAGAGTCGTGTAATTGTATTAATGCATTCTTGGCACTAATTTTATCTCTTTTTTTCTCTCACCCCAGCCCTCTCTTTTTATTTTCTAGTATGTGTTGTCAGAATGTTTCCGTATCATCCATGTGTACCATGTCACTAAATGCTACACAGCACAGTGAGGTAGGTCAGCACTAGTGGATCAGCCTATCCCCACTCCACTGGCTTCAGCATTCATGCCCAGCACATCTGGGAGCCAACCTGGCAGCATTCCCTGTACTGCTCCTGCACTACCTGTCCCCTCAGGTAGTAATGCCCCAGAAGCTGGTGCAGTAGTACCCTCTGGGAGCAGTGGCAGAGGTATTGATTTCATCACCCACAGGGAGTTGCCAGGGATGGTGCATAGGGTTATGCACTGCACCACTGGTGTATACCTACACTGGAAGGAGAAAGCTACTCTTCCCCATGGTCTGTAGGAAGAGGAGACATCAAGCACTTCAGCTGCCAGTAGAGTAAGGGGACAGTGATGACAGTCCAGTGGGTACATCATTTTTTTCTTCATAAATTGGATGTCTACAAGCAACTCTGGTACTCTTTGGACAGGACTAAGAACTTAAGAAATTGGGAAAGAAAAAGAGGCTTCCAATTTCTAAACACAGTTTTAAATTGACTGTCCAGTTCTGTTCAGTTTTATTACTCCCATCATTGAAAGAGACTGTCCCCTTCCGAGAGTCAAGGCTCATTCTCCCAATAGTTACTTCTGGGGCCTTTTGAAAAGGAGTGGACACTACAGCTACTCTAGAGGCAACAACTTAGTCATCTTTGCAAACCTTTATTAAACTTTGCAAGATTATTTATCCAGGGCCAAAACCGCTTATGCTAAATCTATTCTTCTTGCCTTCCTGGATTCTGATCCTGCTTTTTCCCCTTTTCTTATATGAAAATTGGCAGTAATCATATATAGTTAGAAGCTACCGCA
The DNA here is from genome assembly GCF_019279795.1 of Protopterus annectens. Taxonomy (NCBI): domain Eukaryota; kingdom Metazoa; phylum Chordata; order Ceratodontiformes; family Protopteridae; genus Protopterus; species Protopterus annectens. The sequence goes on along the minus strand of NC_056743.1, from coordinate 1,091,559,613 downwards.
ACAGTGATTTAATAATGAACACATAACAGTTTTGTAAGTTAACTTACCATAAGAGTAGATGTTGAAATAGGTCATCGTTGCAATATTAACACTCTCCCACCACCCCACATATATTTTGTCTTTCTACCTTGTTTCTAATGCATACCATTTATATGCCTTTCTCTCTTTAGCCTGGGTGGGGTTCCTCTTTTCTATTTATCTGTGTATCTTGCTTCTAATACATATCATTCATCTGCCTTTCTCTTTAGCCTGGGTGGGGCTCCCCTTCCCCTTTTTCTGCTATGATATAGATGTACAGATAAAGCCTTCCTTAGATGGGGTCATCTAAGGGATCATGTTTTCTTTCTTTCCTTCCTCCTTACAATGTCAACAGTGCTGATGCAAGTTCTACATTACCAAAAGTCATCTAATTTTGGTAATTATTTTTGCCTTCCTCAGTCATTTGGTAATTAATTTCTGTTTTTTTTTCCGGTAATACACTTCTGTATTTAATTTTATCCCTCTGTGTCTTTTTCTGCTTTTTTAAATATTTCGTCATAATACCATCATTGTCTGCCTTATGCTACTTATTCTAGTGTTTCAGTCTCCCCCTAAATTTCTTTATGATGTACAGCATCTGACAGTCTTTCTGTGCCTCATTTTAACCCTCTACCTTACAGTTATCCCATTTCACTGGTAGAGGATTATGGTTGGGTCTGTGAACATAACCATATTCAAGAAATGGATGTCAGATAACTCACTTAAAGTGCTGACTGAAGCTCGAGAGGTGAACTTTGAAATCCATTTTGAGAACTTGGCTATGATTAGAAAAACCAGAACATAATTTTTTTATAGTACATTGAGCTTTATTTGCAGCATGTACTGCCATGCTGAGATTTAACAGAGAAAGTGAATCTGATTCTGTAATGGTGGCAAAAGCTGTAATACACTGTGTGTGGTCACACACAAAAAATGTGACAGCCTAAAGTGATGTTCTTCATGTTTCACTGTTGCAGTCATTACATTTGGCTAATCTACTGGCAGGTTGCCCTCAGTCGGCCTGAATAACAAAGTCTTGGGTCCTGCGTTGGTTGCTGTCTCCTCTTCCATGATGTCAGGTCATCAGGAGTATAAAACATGCAGCTGACGCCATTTTATTCAGTCTTTCTTGCCGCATGGTGCCCGAAGCAGAAGCAGTTCACAAGTGCCAGTCGGCCAACTCCTGAAATTTTTGCATTCGAGTTTCAGAACCGAAGTCTTCAAACTAAAGCTAAGTACCCCATTGGGGAAACTTTTTCTTGCTCTTTACCGATGTCAGTAAAAGTTAATAATTGCATTACTTGTGGGAAGCAAATACCTCATAAGGATTTTCATTTGTACTGTATTCCTTGCCTAGGCCCAGATCACAACATGCCTTGTTGTCGGTTTTGTGCTAGATTTAACCAACGCACTATTAAGCGTTGGTATATTTTTGCTTCTAATGTTTTGGTTTCAAGATTTAATTATCCTGAAATGTCGTCGGTTAGCAATCCGACTACTGGAGTTCACAAAAAACGAAGCTTTTCATAAGCCAGTCACTGGTTCGCCGGTACTCAGTGAGGCGCTTTCACAGCCCCTGATACCCGCTACATTTGAGCCGCAGGCCTCTACCAAGACCCATTTGGAGTCTGCTATGCTGCGAGTTTCTCAGAGTATTGAACCTGCGGATGTCTCTCCCTTGGATGGGTCTGGGGCCGCTGAGCAGGCACCAGCTTCTGAGGGTGTTTTCAGGCCTCAACACTTTTATATTAAACCAATGCCAGCCTCAAAAACAAGGTCAAAAACATCTTCTATGTGTAAAAAAACCAATGCATGAGCCACGTGCTCAGGCCCCTATGCCTAAAAAACAGATGATCAAAATGGCTGAGGATTTAATTACCTTGATCAGGGGTTCCCAACCCCCCCCCTCCCCCCGCTAAGAGGCCTAGGCAAGGCACTGATTATGACTCTTCAGATCAGGTTTCCATTTCTTCTGATTCCTCTTCTGATCAGGAATTTTCTATTCCACCCTATGAGAATTCTAATGCAGAAGAATCCATCCCATCTGCATCTCCTCCTGAGGATTACTCTTTTGGAGAGCATACTTTAAGGGAACATTTTCATTGGGAGAGTCAGGACTTCTCTGAATCAAAAAAGAGGCTTAGGGATTTCCTCCTTCTTCCTCAGCATAGGCCTTTGGCAATACCTCCTGTATTAGACATTGTTGATGTGTTTTCGGAATCAAGCATGGCTCCTGATTCCCTGCCTCTGGTTCCTATTAAGCCATTGAGATATTACAGGGTTCCTGACTCCCACAAATTTCTATTCAAAAATCCTGCTGCTGATTCTGAGACTATTTCTCAGGGTCCCAAGGGTGTAAAGGCCTTTACAGCCAAAAATCCTACCCCCTCTGACCGAGATTCAAGGGCGCTGGATAGATGGGGAAAGAAGGTTTATACGTCTGCAACCTTGGCAATCAGGGCCTTAAACTGCCAGTTTCATATGCTTAAATATCAACAGCATGTTATGGGCTTACTGAAACAGAAAATGATGTTGATTTCTGATTGTGTGGAAAATAAAGAGTTACGGGAATTATTGCATTCAGCAGAACAGGTTGGAAAGCATACTTTGCAATGTGGTTTTGATTCCTTGGAGGCCTCTTGTAGGGCCGCCATTACTGGATTTGTGAATAGAAGGCATGCTTGGCTCAAGGAGCAAAATCTGCCTGATCATGTTAAAGCTAAATTGTTGGATGCCCCTTTGCAGCATGATACTCTGTTTGGTAATAAGGCAGAAGAGGTTATAAAGAAAATGGAAGACAAAGCTAAATCTTTGCAAACTGTAAAAGATTTCTTGCAAGTCCAGCCACCCAGGTTCAGTAGACACTGGCCTACTAAAAACTGGTCCTTTCCTGTGTCCAACAGAGCCACTCAAGGCAAATCCAGGCGCTCAAAAGGCTCTAGATACCAATCACAGGGTTCTTACAGGTCAAAGCAATGGGGTGCCTCCACCTTCAAAACTGGAGGAAACAAAAGCACAACCCTACAGTAAGCAGTCTCAGTGACTTTCCTCTACCATCACCAAGCACTTACCTTTCGGCAGCCCCCTTGGGGGGAAAAGTAGCACTTCATGCTGAAAATTGGCAGTTAATTACCCAGGACAAGTGGGTATTAAACATAGTATCCCAGGGGTACAGATTTCATTTCCATACTTTGCCAATTTCAAACAGTTGGCTGGACCTGCCACAAAGCCAGTGGGCAGAGGCCCAGAAACAAGTCATGTTCCTCATGGATATGGGGGCTATTCAACCGGTACCAGAAAAGGAAAAAGGACAAGGTTTTTATTCTAGACTTTTCCTGGTAGCCAGAAAAAAACAATTCATGGTGCCCAATACTGGACTTATCGATTTTGAACACGTTCCTGGACATTCCAAAATTCAAAATGCTGACTTTACAACAGCTACTGCCTATGCTAGGCAGGAATGCTTGGTTAGTAATTCCAGACTTAGAAGAGGCATACCTGCATATCCCAATAAGGGAATCATGCAGAAGATACCTCCGCTTCAAAGCAGGTTTTTTGCATTACCAATTCTCTGCACTGCCCTTTGGCTTATCTACTGCACCCAGGGTCTTTACAAAGTGCCTGGCACCAGTAATTACATTCTGCAGACAAAGAAGCATTCAAATTTATCCTTATCTGGACGACTGTCTCATTCAAGCAGAGGTCAAGGACACTCTTCTTCAACATCTGGTGTTTGTAAAAAGGCTTCTAGCATGCCTAGGATACACCGTAAATGAAAAGAAATCACAACTGGTACCCTCTCAAATAATTACATTCCTGGGTGCAAGCTTGAATACAACTGCTCAGATGGCTTACCTTACGCCAGACAAACAAAGGCAACTGACAACATACTTCAAACAAATGGCAACAAAAACCCAGTTATCTGCAAGACAAATTCTGCAGGCTTTGGGGTTCATGGGATCCTGCATTCTACTGATTCCATATGTGAGACTGCATATGAGGAAACTTCAGTGGTACCTAAAAAGTTTATGGAGTCAACATTGTCACAGTCTGGAAACTATTCCTCTCATTCCCCGCCTACAACAGGAGTTTCATTGGTGGACAGAGACATGTCACTAAAACAAGGGACTGTCATTCACTCTACCCCCTGCCACCCAAACCCTATTTACAGATGCATCAGTCTATGCTTGGGGGTCCACCTGGCTGGGAGATGCATTCAGGGAAAATGGAGCCCAAACCAAATGCATCTGCATATCAACCAGAAAGAGATGCTAGCTGTTCAGAATGCTCTGACAGCCTTCAAGGACTTACTTCATTCAGGACAACTACTGATAAAGACAGAAAACACCATAGTTATGTGGTACATAAACAATCAGGGGGGTACACATTCCTACCCCTTTGCAGACTAGACATGGCCTTGTGGAACACAGCCTTGACTTACCAAATACATCTTCAAGCTCAATTCCTGCCAGGAAAACAAAATACTCTGGCAGACGACTTAAGCAGAAATCTTATGGACCCGCGCAAATGGAAACTGGATCCAGAAATCTTCAGCATGTTAACACAGAAATGGGGGAGCCCAGACATAGATCTATTTGCCTCTCCCTATAATTATCAGTTGGACAAATTCTGCACAAGAACTCATCACAAAAAAGCATGGAAAGTGGATGCCTTTTCCTTCAGCTGGAAAAACCTATCAGTCTATGCCTTCCCCCTCTGCCTCTACTCTCCAAGGTCTTAATAAAAGTCAGACAGGAAAAACCAAAAAATGATCCTACTTGCTCCAGATTGGCCTTGCCAGCACTGGTACCCACTTCTAAGGAATATGTCTCAACTTCCTCCAAGGTACTTGCCTCAAATACCTCATCTACTGTCTCAGCAGAACAATCAAATTCTGCACACTCAGCTCCAAACTCTGAATCTTGCAGCATGGATGATCAATTAATTATTCAAACAACACCTCTCAGTAAATCTGTGATGGATGTCATTTTGGAAGCCAGAAGACCTAGTACTAGAAAATCTTATGCTGATAAATGGAAGAGATTCTGTGCTTGGAACCAAGCACAAGGAACAGACACAGCAAAGCCCAATATTCCTCAGATTTTACAATATTTGACTGAGATGCTTGACAAGGACCTATCCTTTTCTTCAATACAAATCCATGCCTTTTCCATCTCAGCTCATTACAACACAGAGCTTCCCCACTTTTCTCATCCTCTGCTTAAACAGTATCTTAGAGGGGCCAAAAATTTAAGGCCTCCCAGAAGATCACCAACTCCTGCATGGGACCTCAATTTTGTGCTGGAAAAACTCACCCTGCCTCCTTTTGAACCAGCAGCTACTGCAGATATAAAATTTCTATCTTGGAAAACAGCTTTTCTCTTGACAGTCACTTCAGCAAGAAGAGTTTCAGAACTACAGGCTCTCATGGCAGTGGAGTATTTTATTATATTTTACCCAGACAGGGTGTCCCTCAGGACCAATCCTTCTTTTATGCCTAAGGTGGTATCCAGTGTGGCTCTTAACCAGACCATTCACCTGCCAATATTGTACCCAAATCCGCAGAACAAGGGGGAGCGGATTCTGCATTCATTGGACGTACACAGACAACTAAGATTGTACTTAAACAGGACCAGATCTCTAAGAAAGTCTGAGCAACTACTGGTAGCATTTGCTGCAGGGTCAGAGGGGAAGTCTATATCAAAGCAGACTATTTCTAAGTGGATAAGCCACTGCATTAGTTTCTGCTACTTGCACCATGGTAAACCTGTGCCCAAGGGGATCAGATCACATTCCACCAGGGCTGCCTCTACTTCAGCAGCTTTTCTCAGAGGGGTTCCAACCAAAGACATTCTAGAAGCTGCTACTTGGAGCTCTGATACCTTCACAAAGCATTATCATTTGCCTCTCTTCTTCAAATCCAGGGCAGGCTTTGCCACTGCAGTTCTGCAGGGCCTTATAGCCGCTCCTAATGCTGTTTAGTTCCATCCTCCCATCCATAGCTTTGGGATTCTACCCAAATGTAATGACTACAACAGTGAAACACGAAGAACATAGTACAGTTGTGTACACTTACCATAAATGTAGATGTTCGAGTGTATTCACTGTTGCAGTCCGGGTTACCCACCCACCATCCCCCTTTCTATGCCTTTTCTTTCCTTCACTATACACTAAAGCCTTTGTGGTGTATTTGCTTTTAGATGAAGGTAAAGTTTATGTTGTTAAAAGTGCATGTATATATATTTCTGTGTGTGTGTGTGTGTGTGTGTGTGTGTGTGTATATATATATATATATATATATATATATATATATATATATATATATATATATATATTTTTTTTTTTTTTTTTTTTTTGCTCCCCATTTGGGGGGCACCTGCCATCTGGGGCAAGAAAAAATGAATAAAATGGCATCGGCTGCATGTTTTATACCCCTGACGACCTGACGTCATGGAAGAGGAGACACCAACCGAAGCAGGACCCAAGACTTTGTTATTCAGGCCAACTGAGGGCAACTTGCCAGCAGATTACCCAAATGTAATGACTGCAACAGTGAATACACTCGAACATCTACATTTATGGTAAGTGTACACAACTGTACTTTTTACAGCCTTTACAGCTATTTGAACTTCTTATGTAGTAGCCACTGTTTAAATGAGACGTGAGCCTAATGGTGCTGAAAAGAGCTTAACAAAGTTTATTAACCATCTTTCTTATGTCAGAAAGGTGACTGATTCACAAATATGGGCCATAATCTTGGCACTCTGTGTGCTACATGTATACTTTATTTTATTTTATTTTATTTAAGTTTGTTTATGGGAATAGTATACTCTTCACAACAGACAGTTTGCAGGCAAAGCCCAGGTGAAGAAATTCACAAAAAATAAAATAGAGCTGTTTCTTTAATGTGAAGTAATCATAGAGGATGCAAACTACACAGACAATTGAAACATTGAGCAAATATTTTAACAGAGGAAGAAAAACAAATGTAAATTAATTTTAGTAGCAAATATGGGAGGTAATCAGTGTGAAAACTGAGGGTGGAAGCTAAAGTGATGTAGACAAGGAAGGAATTAGATTATATGTGCACTGGAAAGATTTTTGATGGGGGTATCTTTTGAGGTATACTCTGAAAATGGAGACAGATTTCTTTTAAGTGCAGGAGGAGGGATTACTGCAGTGGTAGTACAATGCAGTTTGGTTTTGGGGGATCTGGATTGAGGGAGTCAGTGGAGAGAAGTTTTATAGGTCAAACCTCTTAGAGCAAGAAATATAGACAAAATCATAAAAATGGGGTGGCAAAGGCCCACAACTAGGGACACAGCTTAAATATTGCTCTTAAAAACTTAGACATTTGATAGAACAACAAGATCTGATGTTGTCAGTTTTCATTCTATCCTCAACTGATGGGTTCAGATCCGATCTCTCAGATCCAACTCTGCTGTTACTAAAGCTTGTGGCATCAAAAACTCTCAGGCTTTTCCATTACCCACAATGCACCAACCCCAGATCTCATTTGCTGCTTTTCATTGAAAGATGTGGTTTACAACACTGTCAAGCGATATTAAGATAAATTGTGAAACTTCACTTATTTACTCAATTCTCCCTTCTTTATTTAGGTTAAGTATTTCTCTTACCTATCACACTCCTTTTTGACTTGCCTTGTGATAAATTTCTTAGTTTCCTTCTTTTTCTTGTATTTGCGTACCTTTTTTTTAAAAAACATTTTTATTTCGTTTTCATTATAAATATATGCAAATATACATATAGCAAATACAATAAAACAAACCTATTTACAATGTTTACATTCGTCCATGATAAACAATCATTTTATCCATGCATGAGAAGTTATCAGTATTTGTTCAAAAGGTTTTCCAATTTTTGCCATGCTATTTTTTATGAGTAATGTTATGAGTTCTATAACAAATGTTTTGCAGTTTTTTTTTACAAACAATTTTAGCGAAATTAATAAAATCTTTAAACATCAAATCTTGTTTACTTTTCCAGTTCAAAGTAATAACTTTTCTGGCAATTGCAAGAATTGACCTGAGTAACTGAATCTGAGATTTAGATATTGCATTAGTTATAGGAACATTGAATAGGATTAGTGAGTTAGAAATGTGACATTTATCAGACCAGAAAGCATTTACAAAATATATGAAGTCTTTCCAGTATTGAACAACATTTCTATATTCAATTAACATGTGAACCCAGTTGGCCTCTAGTAATTCATCACATTTCCAACATTTACTTTCACTCTTTTTGAGTATAAGATTTATTTTGTGTGGAGTATAGAAACTCCTATTCATAAATTTCCATGTATACAATCTCCAGTATAATGAAGAAGAGGTAGCATATGTAGGATTCAATAACAATTTTTTTGGATTCATCAGATATTTGTTTTCCATTAATCTTTAGATAGTAATTCCAAAATGTACGAGTCAAACTTTAGTGTGTCTTCTCTTAGTATCTTATAGATAGGTGAGTTACTTAATTTTTGATTATCTGTCTTTGAAAGACACCTAATAAAAAGCTGAATCAAACTAGGTATAGATTCAGTATCTAGGTTGATTGATACTCTCATTTTGTTTTCTATAAACTGCCGTAATGAGCATATAAACAACCAACTGTCTTGACTATTATCAAAACTACATAAAAAAGTTTAGTGGTTTAATACTCTTATTTTCAATAAACTGATGCCAGAATATCAAGTTACTTTCCTTTAATTTTTGAATTGCATTGATGCTGAAAGAATCTAGGCAATCAGAGGTGTATGCTATAGGGAATATAAGAAATATAAATTGTTTAATGTTGTAATTACAATCAATTATATTTTTAAAGTTATTAAATATTTGATTAATGCCATAAGAAAAATTATCAAACTTCTTATTAAATAAAAAAATTCACATAAAAGCCAATGAACTCTTCTTATTCCATATTGTTCCTTAAACTGATTTTCTATAGTTCTGACATCAATTATACAAATCTCATGTATTATTTTCCAGCTAGATATATAGGTAGGTGTGATCCAGTGTAATATTACATTAATTATAACTGATTTGGAATAAAGATCTAAGCTAGGGAATGCTATCCCATTACTGTTCCAAGCTCTAATATGTCATTTATATGCAATCCTGGGTTTTAAGGGGAACCATAAAAAAATTAAGTAGCATGGAATCTAAGTTTTTAAATAAGTTTTTGGGAGGGGGTAGTATCAATGACTGTATATAAAACAAAATTGTAGGTAAAATTATCATTTTAATTAAAGAGAGACTATCCTCCACTGTGAAGGACATTTTATTCCATCTTTTGATTAGTTCACTAATGGTGGTTATTAAATTGTTGTAGTTCAGTTTAACAGACTCTTTCCATGTACTCTTTATACTGACACCCAAATATTCTAATACATCATTCTCCCAATTAAACAGTCTATCGTGTAACTCTTGATACTATTGTTAGTATCTTTTCCTTAATATTACATTTTATATAGTTTCTCTAATACCACTGTTGGTAGCTGTTCTTTGCCATTTATTTGTGTCTGTCTCTGTTTAAAAAGAAAACAGGTAAAAAAAAAAGTAGTAGAAATAGTTACATTTTTTCCCTTTCTTGATTTTTGTTGGCATGATAGTATGGCGGATAAAGCTCCAGCAAGCTTTAAAAAATGTACTAAGTGTGGGCATAAGCTCCCTTTATCAGATGCCCACATGCCCACACTTTATGTGTATACTGCTTATGACAGCTTCACTTACAAGAACATTGTACTGTTTGCAACAGGTTTAACTCCAGGACATTAGTTGAAAGCAATAATAAACTGATTCTTAAAGGCCTTTTGCCTTCATCGTTTGGAGAGGCTATATCTGGAGAGATATCTCCAAAGATCATGACTAAAAAAAATCCTCATTTCCAAAGCCTTCTTTGTCCTCTGCTTCGAAGTCCTCAAAGAAGAGGTCTCACAAAAATCTGACTTCACCCTTGGATCTGAAGCTGAAAATGTCTGCTCCAATTTCTTTGGATCCAAGGAGACCAGAATTATCTGACCTGTTCTTCTCGGATCCAACACTATCTAAGTCAGATCCAACTGTTGCTGCCCTTCAACTTCAACTTCTGTTATTTTACCTTCCCCATTTTATTCCTCTGATTTCGTTAGCTGTCTGAGAGTCCCAAGATCCTAGCTGTCCACATCCTTCTGACTTGGATCCAAGGATTGTTTTATCATCAGATCCAAAGCTTTCTCTGAGTGCTTCGATCCTGTTGGATCCAGACACCTCTTGGAGCCAAAGCCTAGCTGTCAGGTCCAAGGAGTTGCAGTTGACTCTGAAACTTTTGGAGCCATCTCTGTGCATCAGAGCCTTGGCACTGGATAGCTCAGCTCTAGCTTCCACCTCAGGGATTTTGCCCCTGAAGCAGGGGAAGGCTGCAGTCCAAAAGCTGGCCTTTTCGGATCCAAGGTCTTCCCTTTCTTCAGAGTGATCTGTCTTTGAGGCTGTGAAGAGAGTTTTCTCTGCCTTGATGTAATGGAAGGATCTTCCTTTCTCAGATCCCAAATCTGCAAACTTGATGTCACTGGGCTCAGGGCCTTACCAAGTCCTTCCACAGGAACAGCCGGTACCAAGAGCTTAGGCTTCCACACAGGGAATTTTGATTTCTTCTTCTGATACCTCTGTAGACCAGATGTGGTTCAAGAAGTCTCATGATCCAATCCAGGACACAAGTGGAGGAAGTTCCCCCAGAGGCAGAGAAGGGAGCTCTAATGGATGACAGCAACCATGCTGCAGTGCTGGCCCACAAAACCAGGGGTCCAGAGATTCTTTCACTAATGAACCATACCAGTGCTCCTAAAGGAGGCCCAATTTTCCACCTCTGGAGGCAATCAGGGGTCGACTATCAGTGCATCAGAGAGCCTGGCTATATATAAAGAAAGATACTTGGGTGTAGAGAATTATTTCCAGGGGTTATATAATTCACTTATCACTTCCTCCTCCAAACTCAAGAAAAATCCCCAATGTTCCACCCAATCAGAGGGAAGAAGCAGCAATCTAAATTCAAAAGCTGCTAGAAAAAAAGAGTCATCCAAGGCATCCCACCAGACCAGATAGAGTCTAGGACTTACTCAAGGTTCTTTTTAGTGCCAATGAAAACGGGGGACTTGGAGACCAGTTTTGGAGCTCAGCAACTTAAACATGTCAGTTTAGTGAACCAAGTTTCGGTCAGTCACGTTTCAGTACATTCTTCCATTTCTGGGCAAGGATGACTGGATGTGATTGATAGACGGTCAGGATGCATACTGTCATATAAAGATGAACAGGCAAGCCAAAAGGTATTTACACTTCCTGCTAGGATCAAGTCATTACCAGTTCAGAGTTTTGCCCTTTGGACTCATCACAGCCCCCAGGGTGTTTACCAAGTGCATGTCAGTAGTAGCAGCTCACTTGAGAATGCAAGGATTCTGGGTGCTTCCATATCTAGACAACTGGCTCACTTCCACTCCGACAATTGATAAAGGCAAAAGACCAGGTCTTCTTGCTTTGCTGTCTTCTGGGGATAAACATAAATTATGAAAAGTCCCATCTGGAACCAACACAGAATCTAGAATTTATAGGAGCAATTCTCAATGCAAACAAAACCATAGCCTCAGTACCCCCTCCATAAGATCACAGGTTACAAAGATAATATGCAGTAGCAAGATTTTAGTCCGCCTGGTCCTTTAAGCTCTCTAGGGTCAATGGCAGCAGCCATAACACTGGTACTTTTATCCAGGTTATATATGAGGCTTCTCCAATGGATGCTAACAACTCAATGGCCTATTCTTTTCCCAACTCATGTCAACTCAGATATGAATCAAGCATACATGCAGGAGAGATCTCAGGTGGTGGGTTCAATCAGATCAGGTTCTATAAGGCTTGTCCAATCATTCCCTACAGCTCAAGGCCATAGTGACCATGGATGCTTTCCAACTGAGGTGGGTGTGTGGGGCATTTTCTGAGGAGAACAGTCCACGGCACTTGGTGCCCCAAAGAGGCCAACTTGCAGATCGTAGAGATGAGAGCAGTGCTTTTAGCATTGCAAGCCTTCCAGGATACTCTCCCTTTGGGGATGATTGCAATGCAAACAGGTAACATGTTAGAAGTCTGGTACCTCAACAAACAAGGAGGAACCACATCTTACCCCTTGAGTTGAGAAGCAGTCAGTGTGTGGCAATTGGTGATCTCATCCAACCACTTTCTCATAGCAATGCACATTACAGGGAAGTTCAGTGTGACAGAAGACAAACTGAGCAGGTGCATTCTTCTACCTCATAAATGGTCCCTCGACAACAATGTCACATAATCGATTTTGTGTCCTGGGGCCAGCTTTGCTATGATCTTTTTGCTTCCACCCTAAACAACAAATGCAGCAGCTACTTTGCCCTAATCCCCCCACCAGGGGGAATCACCAAGGGATGCTGTACTTCATGACTGTCCTCCCTGGTCTGTTCTACGCCTTTCCACCCATGCCGCTGACTCCAAAATTCCTTCAGAAAGCTGCTCTGTTGGAACAGCAAAGTCATCTGCATTGCACCTTATTGGCCTTGACAAAGTTAGTTCCCCTTCCTTTCTCCTCACTTGCTTCTCCAGCCTTGGATTTTGTATCTGACTCCAGACCTCCTGTCTCCCCAACAGGCGTGATTCATCCAAACATAACCAACCTTAGAATGACTGCCTGGCTTCTCCAGTTCCATTAATAACCAGGCATCATATACTGTCTTCACCTGTTCATCAAATACTTTTATCTTCCCATAAGCCTTCTACCAGGAAGCTCAATTCCAGCAAATGACTTCCCATAATCCTTCTACCAGGAAGCTCTATGCCAACAAATGAAAGATGTTTGTTCACTGGCCTCATCTAAATAATATTGAACCTTTCTACAGCCCCCACACACCGCATCCTTGAATTTTTGTCCCATCTCTTTAAAGAAGGACCTAGTTCATCAACCTTTAAAGTTCAGTTAGCAGCCATATCAAATTTTCATGTTGGTTTTGATAGCTCCTCTGTTGCCTCTCATAAATTAAGCAAAGCCTTCTTGAAAGACACTGTTCTTCTAAGGCCTTCCTTTAGAGATCCTACTCCTCCATGGGACCTGAATCTGGTACTGTAGGCTGTTACTAAATCCCACTTTGAATCGTCAGCAACTTATGACCTTAAATATCTTTCTTGGAAGACCATCTTTCTGGTTAGCTATTACCTCTGCCAGACAAATTTCTGAGATTCAAGTGTTGTCCTTTAAATCACCATATTTGATTTTTCACAAAGGTAGAGATACACTGCAGACTAAAGTTTCCTTTCTTCCTAAGGTGGTGTCAGAATCTAACATCAATCAATCCATTGACTTGCAAGTATTCTTTGATAAATTTACTAACAAAGGTGAATACATATTACATTTATCAGATGTCTATAGATAGACAATTACATTTCTACCTACAGAGAACAAAAGACATCAGAAAATCTGACTAATTGTTTGTTTCATTTACAAAAGTCAAATTGAGGAAACCAGTTGCCAAAGTAACTTTAGCCAGATGGCTTACTGACTGTATTTCATTTATTTATAGCAAGTTAGGTATGAAGGAAGAAGAAGAAGGTGATCAGTAAGATCAAGATATTTACTTTCTACTACATTTTTCTTTTTGTTCTGAACATTTTACCTGTCAACTGTGTTATAAATTGTGTGTGTTTGTGCATGTTAGGGCACGTAAATATTTCATGTGTTCCTATTACATTGTAATATCTATGTACATATGTGTATAATTTGTGTTCATATTACACTGTTATATCTGATACATTGTATATTTTCATCTGATTCAGCTATGGGTTGTCAGATCTGACTGGATCCAACCTCAACACCGACTCTGAAGCTGTTTGGCTGCAAGGCCCTGACTCCACCCCTACCCATAATTCCCTGAACTCCACCTCAGTACTTCAGATGTCATTTGTCACATGAAGATTTTGGTCATGTCATTGAGGGCTCAAACTTTCTATATCCTTTTGTGATGTTCTGCTTGCTAATCTTACCATTAGCTATCCTCCTCCCCCCTCTATGAAGAGAAAAACATTTCTCTGTAGCTAATTTTGTAGCAGTTTAGAGTTCATTATAAGGCCTAATTCTCATCCCACCACTGTAACTCACTGAAACAATTAGGCTGGCTGGAACTCCCCCACCATCTCTCATTCACCCAACTTACTACAGCACACAAAATAATCTACAGACCCACAGTCTGTCCTGCTCTCTCAACACCACTCACCCAGTACCAACCCAGCAGGCAAGTAAGAGCTGAAAACTATCTACTTAAAAGTAGAAAAGGCCACCTTACCTGCTGGTCAACTTCTCTGTTCCTTCAATGTCGCCAAAGTATGGAACTCACTTCCACCTTCTATAAGAAGCACAGGGAGCACCACCACCTTCAAATATACTGAAAAATCATTCAACTCTTCCTGGCTATGTACCTGCTCTATAACCTAACCGTGTCCTCCTTCTTATACGATAGCTAAACTCCTATGCTTTTTGCTACTGCTGACTGATGATATTTTCTCCATAATTATTATTTTTTTATCACTTGTTTATACTGGTACAGTAATGCTGATTAATATGTCTCTGTTTATACCTCTCTGGTTGAATTAATCTGGCAACCAAGAAAATTCCTGCTTTTATGTATATGTTCTGTATGTATTACTGTAATCACTGTCTGTTAACACTGCATCCACTTTTGTAACAGTTATTGTTTAATATTTTCTGTGTCTATGTTCTTATCGGAGCTTTTCTCCCCGGGCATACACTGAAAATGGGCTCTTTTATGCTCAGTGGGCTTTCTCTTTAAACAAATGCAGTAAATAAATGAATAAAATAAATAATATGTAGTGTCAGGTAGAATAGGTTAGTTGTAGAGTGTATGCTGAGTTCTTTGTTTAATACTGTAATTTTTTAGTGTTTTCTTAGATAATTATGTATAGTTATGTAGAATGATGTAATTTGTGATATGTATGTGTGTGTGGATCTACTTTATATTGTCAAAAAAACACTTATTCAAAATTCACAGTGTCGAGACAACTTTGCTGAAATGGCATGTTATCGAACACCCAGAACATCGCAATTTCACTTTGGGAAATGAACCACTGGGCCACCATGGTGAACCTTCCCCTTTTCTCCTCTATAGTGCAATCTCGGAGTTGGTATATTTAGTTAGAAGGGTGTGGGGTTTATTTGCTTTGGTTTGTTTTTTGTATGTTGGTGGACAAGTGGTTCATTTCCCAGAGTGAAATTGTGATGTTCCAGGTGTTTGATAATCTGTTTCAGTAAAAATATGTGTGTGTGTGTGTGTGTGTGTGTGTGTGTGTGTGTGTGTGTGTGTGTGTGTGTGTGTGTGTGTGTGTGTGTAGTAGTAGTAGTAGTAGTTAGCATAGTAGTAGTTTAGTAGATTGCTTATTATAATTAGGGTAGTAGTAGTTTACATAGGAATTTATTACTTCTAAATTTTGACTGTGTGTGTGTGTGTGTGTTTCCTATAGTTTCTGGTAATGACTGACAGACAAGGCTTAAAAAAATGCATGGAGTGTGGTTGCAAGCTCCACCTCAAGGATCCACACTCCTTGTGTGTTTATTGTTTGTGTGCTGCCCATCTTGACACATGGTGTCAGGCCTGCTTTTCATTCAGTTCCGAAGTTCTTCGAACTAGGAGGTAGAAATTGACTATGAAAGGTTTCCTTCCTCCTCAGACAGGTTTTGCCGTACCTTCCAGTTCCTCCACTGCTTCTTGTCCCACAAGCAAAGAGAAGAAGCCCAAGGACAAGAAGAAGGTTGAGAAAGAAAAAGATAGGCAAAAAGACAAAGACAAGGAGAAAGTGAAGGAAAAGGAGAAATAAAACTCTTGAGAAGCCCCGTTAGTGCTTCCGGGATCTGACTCTATTGTCCAGTTTGGATTCCATGGTACTGTGATGTTTGGAGATGGCAGTTCCTCAAATCTGTCCATCACTTCCTTGGTCCTGGTTCTCACCAGACCTCTACACTCGCTGATCCTCCGAGAACAAAAGTACTTGAAACCATCTTCGGTGGCAGTGTTGACTTGGTCATCCAGAAGCCTGACTAAATAAGATGCCAACAGGATGATGAGGAAGTTTCTCAGAATGGAGTTTCAGCTCAAGGGTGTCTCAGTATCATCTTCTGGGAATGTGCCAAATACCCCTCCTCCTTTTCCTTGTCCAGCCCCTGTCCACTCCATGGCTATATCAGATCCGATGTGTGCTAGAGCCAACAGTACAAGTGACTTTGTGTCTGACAGGCTGCATTCCTTTTTCAGCTCAATATGTTTGAATCCAGAAGATATTTGAAGCCGAAACTTTGATGCCATGTCTCCAGGGATGGTTCAGCACTGAAGTTGTTGGAGCCTTCTCTTTCCCTTGGTGTCTTGGCTCTTGATAGCTGTGTGCAGAGCTTGGCGTAGGGGTCTAGACCTCTTGGTTCCAACGTGTCCTTTCTGCCTGGGGACAAGAGGGCTGTGACAGAGCCAATAGCATCCTCAGCCTTCGAAGTTTTAAGCTGGTCCTTTTAGTGCCAAGGGAGAAGGCACATCCATTCAGTTTGGTTCCATCCAGACCCTAGCAAGAAACAGCCTCTGCTTCCCATCTTCCTCTCAGAGAGGGACAGTCAGTTTCACAGCACAGGCTTACCAGACTGCATTCTACATTAGCTCCCAGTCTGATTCAGAGCCTTCTAACCCCCCTCCCAGAACCAGCTCAAACGGAAGCACTTGCACTCTTTTCCAGAGTATTTCACAGAAGACACAAACTTGGATGAAGGTGAATGCTCCCCTGCACCCTCTGAAAATGTCACTTTTGGTGAGATCCTCAAATTGATGAAGCAGATAGGGGGATGGTCCATGGATAATCCTTCTCCAGATGAGTCTGTGTTCCTGGAAGTCTTTTGTTCTGGCTCATCTGCATGCTGAATAGTACCACCCATTAACTCACTCATTGATTTGTTGGGTCAGTGGACATAGAGAGAACCTGCCATGGTGGAACCCATCCTTAAGAAAACTCATGGGATTCTAACAGCACCCAAAGACTGGAAACAGTGGAGCAAAGTCTCACCTGTGGATGCGATGATGATAGTGGTAGCCACAAAGAACAAGTAACTGGAAGAGAGTTCCTTGGTTCATTCTACAAACAGGAAGTCTAGGGCTATGGATCATTTTGGGAAATGGACATGTGCTTCAGCAGCTTTTACTCTTAGAGTGCTGAATTATTTAGCCCACGTTACCATATTTGAGAGAGACCCGAGCAAGATTTCCAAGTCTGTCATGGGTATCCTGCCCGCAGATATTCAGAAGATGGTGCACTCCCTGGTTTCTCCCCTCTACTTTACTTCCAGCATAGCCATGTAACTGCTTTGTTAACCATCTGATGGCAAAGCCAGAATAGCAGGCACTGGCATTACTACCTGTCAGCAACTGGATATGTTTGTATTTGTTTGCAGAAATCTTTAAGATGTCCTTCATTAATGCCCCTTTTGATGGGTCCACCTTATTTGGACCTAAATTGAAAGAAGAACTGATCAGGGTAAACAGGATGGTAATACTTTATTTGAAGCAGGGATAGACTTCTCCACACCTCACAGAACCCATTCTAGTAATCAGCAGGTGGGAAAGAAGATGTGGTTCTGAAAGTCACAGAGTTCTTAACAAGACGCTTCTGGTGATAGACTTCCTCATGAAAGAGGAGGAGATACCATTGGACATCACTGTAGAGGCTGAGGAGAAACCCATAACCAGGACCTTCACAGTCTAATTATCAAAAAATCCTTCCAGCACCCCCTGAAGGGATGCATAATTGCTGCAATGTGGAGCCAGTCAGGAGATGCTTATCCCCACATCCATAAGCCTGGCAAAGCATCATTACAGATTCTTGGGTGCTAAACATAATTTCTAGAGACTACTCCATACAATTTTCCTTCCTCCTATCAAGAAGAAGAAGAAAGTTCCTTACATTCCATCCAGTAAATGAGAACTTGCAGCAGCATAAATTTCCAAGCTGTTAGAAAGAAGTGTCATCCAAGCAGTCCCCAAAGACCATCTACAATCCTGAGTCTACTTGAGGTTCTTTTTAGTACCCAAGAAAACTGGGGATCTCAGACCCATCCTGGATCTAAGCTATTTAAAACAGTATGTAAAACAGACAAAGTTCTGGATGGTCATACTTCAGTCCATTTTTCCTCTGCTGAGGAAAGATGGCCAGATGTGGTCCATGGATCTCAAGGATGTTGCTATCATTTGAATATAAAGAAACTTTTGAGGAGATTTGTATGTTTATGGCTGGGAGCCAATCATTAGCAACCAGAGCCGTGCCATTCGGGTGCACCACAGTCCCTAGGGTGTTCACCAAGACGGTGGCAGTGGTAGCAGAGCATCTTCACCTGCTAGGGATCCATGTTTTCCCATATGTCTATTATTGGCTTTTAACCATTACCTCCAGTGACCTGTTGTCAGAACATTGGGACCTTTTGCTCCATCTGAGGATTACAGTCAATGCAAACAAAAGTCAGTTTACTCCTACTCATCTGTTAGAATTCATCAAGTGCCACCTGGACAAAAGTTTGCATATTGCCAGGCTTCCAGTCTCCAAGGTGCTTGTCCTGCACCTCACAGCCACTCAAGATGTTCTTTGTGTTTCACTGTTGCAGTCCTTACATTTGGGTTATCCCTGCCAGGGTAGCCCTCGGCCTACCGGAATACCAGAGGCTTAGTATTTCTGTGTCGGTTGCTGTCACTACAGGACTGATGCCAGGTTGTCAGTAGTATAAAGTAAGGCAGCCAACACCATTACATCAGTCTTTCTTGCCAAGGAGCCTGAAGCAGAAGCAGGTCGCATGAGTGCCAGTCGGCCACTACCTGAATTTCATCTTTCGAATTGAAGCTGAAGTCTTCTAAAGTTAAGTACCCCGTTGGGGATCCTTTCTTCTTACTCTAACCGATGTCAGAAAAAGTTAACAATTGTCTCGCCTGTGGAAAGCAAATACCACACCGAGACTTTCATTTTTACTACGTCACTTGCTTAGGCCCAGACAACGATGTCCCTTGCTGTCACTTTTGTGCTTTGTTTAATGCCAGAACTATACGTTGTTGGAGCCTTATTGTAGCTAGATATTTTCACTTACAGTCCTCTAATTCCAGTATGGCTTTGGTAAGCCATTCAACAGCAGATCTTCCAAAAAAAATAAGGATAAAGACAGAGACAGACTGCACAGGTCCATATCTGCCGACGACACTTCCGTTAAGCTAGTCGTCAGTTCTCAGATCCTCAGTGAGGAGTTTTCGCAGTCCCTGATGCCCGCTTCTGTGGATTTGCAGGCTGCTACTAAAACCCTTTCAGAGTCCGGTATGCCGCAAAGCTGCAAAGCTCTTCCTCTACTAAGGATCCTGCAGTTGTCTCTACCTTGGATGGGTCCGGAGCCACTGAGAAGACACTGGCTTCCGAGGAAGTACTTTGCGCTACCGATTCTCGAAACAAACCAACGACTTTTTTCGTGTCTACCATTCTTTCAAAAACTGATGAGTTTCTAAGGCCCAAGGCAGGAACCACACCCAGGAAACTTACGACCCAATCTCAGGCACCTGCTTCCTTGCCTCAGTCTCAAATGCTTAAAATGGCAGAAGACCTTATCATGCTGATCAGGAGAAGCCAAGCTACCCCTTCCAAAAGAAAAAGAGATCTGTCCCTAGAAGTTTTATCTGAACAGGAGTCTGATGACTCTGATGCATCGGAATATGAAGACATGCAACCCTATCTGCCTATGAGGATTCTGATGCAGAGGAATCCATTCCTTCAGCCTCTCCACCCGAGGACTTTTCCTTTGGGGAAACCCTTCATACCTTAAGGGAGCATTTCCAATGGGAATGTCAGGATTGCCCTCAGTCTAAAAAGAGACTCTGAGAATTCTTAGATCTTCCACAGCACAGACCCCTGGCTATTCCCCCGTCCTGGATGTTGTGGATGATGTTTTCCTGGAATCCAGCTTGACTCCTGACACCCTCCCTCCTGCTCCCAGGAAACCTAACAGGTATTACAGAGTCCCTGACTCACATAAATTTCTTTGCAAAAATCCTACTGCTGACCCTGAGGTAATTTTCCCAAGGGCCTAAAGGAATTAAAGCAACCTCTGCTAAGAATCCCACCCCCTCAGATAGGGATTCATGAGCACTAGACAGCTGGGGTAAGAAAGTATGCAGCTCTGCTATTCTTGCTATCAGAGCACTAAATTGTCAGTTCCATATGCTAAAATTTCAACAACATACCATGGAACTCCTGAAACAAAAAATGTCTTCCTTTCCTGCTTGTGCAGAATCTAAAGAGTTACAAGAGTTAATGCATTCTGCAAGTCAAGTAACTAAGCACACCTTACACTGTGGTTTTGATGCCCTAGAAGCTTCTTGCAGGGCAGCAGTCTGGTTCTGTCCTTAGAAGTCATGCTTGGCTTAAGGAACAGCCCTTGGCAGACCATGTCAAATCAAAAATATTGGATGCACCCTTGCACAAAAACAATTTATTTGGCACCAAGGCAGAGGAGGTCTTAAAAAAGATGGAAGAAAAAGCTTAATCTGTGCAGACATTTAAGGATTTCCTACAGGTCCAGCCACCCAGCTTCAGCAGGCATTGCCCCTCCAAGCACTGGTCCTTTCCTTCTCCCACCAGGTCAGTTCAGCCCAGACCCTGGGGAAGCAGACCCCCCAGACAGCAGCCACAGGGAATGCAGACATCAAAGCATTGGAGTTCCTCCACTTCAAAACCAGGGAGTTCTAAGCCACCCCTGATGGTACAAACTCACAATGACTCCCCTCTCCCACTCCCTTCCTCTGCCAACCTGCACTTGTCCCTAGGAGGAAAACTCTTCTTTCACGCAAGCACCTGGGCCACTATTACCAGTGCAACTGGGTCCTCAACACAGTGTCCCAGGGATACAAATTTTCTTTCCACACTCTTCCAAGCCCAAAATGATTCCCAGGTTTTCCTCCAAACCAGTGGGCAGAGGCAAAAAAGCAAGTCCTTTCCCTGCTCTCTATGAGGGCAATAGAGCACATCCCTGCAGAACAGATAGGCCAAGGTTTCTACTCCAGACTTTTTCTGGTATCCAGAAAAGAGGGCACCTGGCACCCCATCCTCGATCTATCCATTTTAAACACCTTCCTGGTGATACCAAAATTCAAACTGCTCACCCTCCAGCAACTGCTACCCATGCTCTGCAAGGATGCTTGGCTAGCCACTATAGACCTAAAAGAGGCCTACCTCCACATTCCTGTCAGGGAATCATGCAGGAAATATGTAAGTTTCAGGGCAGGATCTCTGCACTTCCCTTTGGCTTATCTTCTGCTCTCAGAGTTTTCACAAAATGTCTGGCTCCTGCCATTGCCTTCTGTAGACAAAGGAATATCCAAATTTACCCATACTTAGATGACTGCCTAATTCAGGCAGACAGTCAGGAAAAGCTACTCAAGCACTGGGCCTTTGTAAAGTCCCTACTGACCTTCCTGGGGTACACTATCAATGAAAAGAAATCCAAACTAGTACCCACCCAAAGGATTATTTTCCTGGGCGCAAGTCTGGACACAGCATCCCAGATGGCATTCCTTACACCAGAAAAGCTAACTTACCTGACAGCCTACTTCTCTCAACTAGCCACCCAGACCCCAGTTATCTGCAAGGAAAATCCTGCAAGCTCTGGGGTTCATGGCATCTTGCATTCTACTCATTCCATATGCCAGACTGCATATGAGAAAACTTCAGTGGTACCTAAAAAGCCTTTCTTTGGTGTCAGCATTCTCAAGTCCTGGAAACTCTTATACCAATGATACCTTGCCTAAGGAAAGATTTTCTTTGGTGGGCAACAGCATGCTCCCACAACAAGGGACTTCTTTTCTCACAACCCCCCGCTACCCAGACCCTCACCACAGATGCATCAGACTGTGCCTGGGGTGCACACCTGGACAGCAGGTGCATACAGGGCCATTGGAGCCCACAGCAAATCCATCTGCACATAAACCAAAAAGCAATGTTAGCTGTCCAGCATGCATTGACAGCCTTCAGGCCCCTTCTCTCCCCAGGGGCTCTCCTGATCAAAACAGACAAAACCACTGTGATGTGGTATATCAACAGGCAGGGAGAGACTCAGTCTTACCTTCTATGCATGCTAGCCATGACCCTTTGGCACACAGCCTCTGCCATGCAACTCCACCTGTTAGCACAATTCCTGCCAGGCTCTCTAAACTCTGTGGCAGACCACTTAAGCAGAAATCATTTAAGGCCGACACAAGTGGCAGCTAGACCAAAGAACCTTCAACCTAATAACTCAGAAATGGGGCACTCCGAAGTTCGACCTCTTTGCCTCCCACACCAACCATCAGCTCAGCAAGTTCTGCACCAGGGAGCATCACTGCATGGCTTGGAAAGTGGATGCCCTATCCTTCCCCTGGGTCAATCTCTTGGTCTGTGCATTTCCCCCACTTCCTCTCATCACCAGAGTAATGATCAAAATAAGGGAGGAAAAACCAAAGACAGTTCTGATTACTCCAGACTGGCCATGCCAGCACTGGTACCCACTGCCATGCAGCCTGTCCCCACTGCCACCATGGCATCTCCCTCAGACCTCAACCCTCTGGACCTAGAGGGAAGGAGAATTCATGCATTCCAAATTGCAGACTCTCAGTTTGGCAGCCTGGCTTATTCCCTGACTACTGACCAATCTGCCAACCTCAGTAAACATGTTCTAGATGTCTTACATGAGAATAGACAGACACCCTAGCACCAGAAAGTCTTATGCTGACAAATGGAAAAGGTTCTGCGCCTGGATTCAGGCTAAGGGAGCTGATATGGCACAGCCCTCCCTACCTCTCATCCCGGATTATCTAGCTGACCTGCCACACAGTGGTCTCTCCTTTTCCTCTATTAAAATTCATGCCTCTGTTATTTCTGCTCATTTCCACACTGAGCACCCCCTTTTCTCACACCCTCTGATGAAACAATTCCTAATTGGGGCTAGCAACTTGAGGCCACCCAGAAGAGCACTTACTCCAGCTTGGGACCTTAACTTTGTTTTGGAAAAGCTCACCCTGCCCCCCTTTGAACCAGCATCTTCAGCAGAGTTAAATTTTCTCTCCTGGAAGACAGCTTTCCTTCTGGCCATCACTTCAGCCAGGAGATTCTCTGAGCTGCAAGCACTCATGGCTGTAGACCCCTTCATCATCTTCCATGCTGACAGGTTGTCCCTCAGAACTAACCCATCCTTCATGCCCAAAGTGGTGTGCGGTGTGGCTCTCAATCAATCCATTAATTTGCCTACCTTTTTCTCTACCCATCAAAACAAGGGGGAAAGGATCCTGCACTCTCTAGATGTGCACAGACAGCTCAGATTATATCTAGACAGGACTAAATCATTCAGAAAGTCTGACCAATTACTAGTC
This sequence comes from Protopterus annectens, assembly GCF_019279795.1. NCBI lineage: Eukaryota > Metazoa > Chordata > Ceratodontiformes > Protopteridae > Protopterus > Protopterus annectens. Next base: position 1,091,536,122 of record NC_056743.1, on the reverse strand, counting down.
AGCTTTGCTGCAGGGGCAGAGGGCAAAGCCATTTCCAAACAAACCATTTCCAAATGGATAGCACACTGCATCCATTCCTATTACAAGCAACATGGAAAGCCTCCCCCTAAGGGGGTCAGGACCCACTCTACCAGAGCAACTTACACCTCTGCAGCTTTCCTCAGAGGAGTCCCCACCATGGGCATCCTGGAGGCTGCCACCTGGACATCTGTTGACACTTTCACCAAGCATTACCACTTGCCTTTCTTCTCCAAATCCAGGGCAGGCTTTGCCACTGCAGTCTTGCAGGGCATCCTAGCCAGCCCCTAGGCTCCTTGAATGCCTCCACCCTTTTCCTCAGCTTTGGGAATCAACCCAAATGTGATGACTGGAACAGTGAAACACAAAGAACATAGTACAGTTGTGTACACTTGCCATAAATGTAGATGTTCGAGTGTATTCACTGTTGCAGTCCTGGTTTCTTTCCCTCCATCTTCCTCTTCTTTCTGTCTCTTTCTCCTTACAAGGAAATTTTTGATATTTACTTTCTACTGGTGGGGTTCTTCCACCATATCCTGGCTCCCAATTGGGGGCTCCTGACAGGGCAAGAAAAATTGATATAATGGTGTCAGCTGCCTTACTTTATACTGCTAACGACCTGACATCAGTCCTGAAGCGACAGCAACCAACGCAGAAATACTAAGCCTCTGGTATTCGAGCCGACCAAGGGCTACCCTGGCTGGGATAACCCAAATGTGAGGACTGCAACAGTGAATACACTAGAACATCTACATTTATGTTAAGTGTACACAACTGTACTTTCTCCATCACCCCTCTGCTATGGCAGGGCTATTCACATACTGGGTCTAATGGCTTTCACGAGTCTCATGGCTCCATTAGCCAGAGTTTACATGGTAGTGCTTCAGTGAGCCCTAGTGGTGCAGTGGTCCCAACTACATCATCTACTTCGTGCCAAGATTTGACTCACCCAAATTTGCAGGCAACACATATCCTGGTGTGAAATGTCTCATTCAATGACAGAAATATGTCCTGGCAGTAGTGACCACAAATGCATCCCTTCTAGGGTGCAGGCAGCATTTTGAAAGGAAGGCAGTCCAAGGCAGTTGGTCACATGCAAAGGGCAACCTTCACATCAATGTCCTGGAGATGATGGCAGTCCTCCTAGTGTTGCAGGCTTTTCAGGACCTGTTTCCCAAGGATATGATATTGGTTCAGACAGATAATGTGTAAGTGGTTTGGTACATCAACAAACAGGGAAAAACATGTTTCTACCTCCGTGTCAAGAAGAGAGTCTGGCAATGAGCAATGTCTTCTAACTGCTTTCTAATAGCAAAGCATATCCCAGGTCATCCAATGTACTGGCAGATAAATTGAGCAGGTCTATCTTAATGCCTTTCAACTGGTCCCTTAATCCAACAATGACACTTCTGATTTTCAGCGCTTGGGCCAATATTGCTGTGACCTATTTGCATCCTACCTAAACAACAACAGCAGCCATTACTTTGCTCCGATTCCTCCACAGGCACAGTCATTGAGGGATGCTCTAGTCCACAGTTGGCTGTCAAGCCTCCTGTATACATCTTCCCCTTTGCCTTTGATAAACAAGTTCATTTAGAAAGCAAGAATGTGCAAGGCCAAGGTAATCCTCAGTGCTCGTTTCTGGCCTTGACAAATGTGGTTTCCTTTCTTATCCCCTACTAGTTCATTCTCCTTGGATCCTGGGCCATTATCCATACCTACTATTCCACCCATCTTGACTACCTCCTCTGACCCAGAAAGCCATGTAGTTATCCACCTGGTTCCTTGAATTCTAACATTGGCCAGAGATGCCAGGCTCCATGCTTTGGTAGTTCACATCATATCAGCCTCTCAAAAACAGACCACAATGAAAATATACTGTAGCAAATGGTAGACCTTCTCCATTTGGGCTATGTCAAGGCATTTAGATCCCTTCTTGCCCTATTCCTTCCATTTTAGAATTCCTAGCTGAGGTTTTCCTCAGTGGCTTCAGTTACTCCACTGTAAAAGTGCAAATGGCAGCTATCTCAAGTGTCTGATAACTCTGTAGCTTCTTTAAGATGCTCTAAGAGCTTCTTGAAGGGAACCTTTTTCCTACAGCTACCTATCAGAGACCAGGTACCTCCATGGGACATTACCATCATGTTACAGGCATTGACTTAACCACCTTTCAAACTGACAGTATCAGCCAATTTGAAGTTTCTCTCTTGAAGAACAATTTTTCTAGTGGCAGTTATTTCGGCCAAGTGGAATTCTGTGATGTAAGTACTTTCCTGCAAGCCTCCCTATTTGGTCTTTCTCAAGGACAGAGTCTCCTTAAGAACTAATGATGTTTCCTTCCTAACATGACATCTGAAACTAATTTAAATCAGTCAATAAACCTACCAGTCTTTTTTCCTAGATTCTCAAACAAGGGTGAATACATTCTACATATACTGGATGTTCAATGCAAGCTTAGGTTCTGTTTTCAGAGGGCCAAACCATTCAGGAAAATAAGATCAGTTGTTTGTGGCATTCTCAAAACCTAAACTGGGCAAAGCAGTGGCTAAGGTCACTCTGTGTAGATGATTATGTGAGTTTGTTTCCCTCATTTACAGCAAGAAAGGGCTTGTCTCTACAATCCATACCTAAGGTTCATTCCACGAGGTCAATGGCCACTTCATCAGCCTTTGCCAGCAGACTACTACCTGATGATGTTTGCACAAGTTACTACTTGGTCAACAGTTCTTATCTTTGTATTCATTACAAACTCAATGAGCAATCTATATCACATTCCACCATCTTCAGGAATGTCCTTCTTGATACTACCCAGGTCTGTATGCTTAAGTATGTATTCCGTAGTTGAACTGGATGAAAATAGACAACATTGGATATGGAAATTATGCAGTTACCAAAGCGAAATATCCACGTTGTCTGATTTTTATCTGGTTCAACCTCTTCCCTCCTGCCCCCTTCCAAATTGTAATAAATGAACTTCTGATGACTTTGTTCTCTCTGGTTAACCTTGTGTAAATAGTCCTTACTGCCTATTCTTATAAACATACCATTTTTTTCTACTGTAGTCCTCAGGTTAGTCTTAAAGTTTATATGATTGATATACACAGGTATCAGTCTAGATATGGGTACATTATCTTAACAGGGAAAGATACTGAGGTGGAATTCAAGGAATTATGAGTAAGCATGGAGTCAGAACCCTGGAACCAAAGAGCTTCAGATTCAGTGCGAGGTAGGATCTGGTTGAATGCAACAACCCATAGCTGAACTGAGCGAAAATGGGACAACATGGATCTTTTGTTATGGTAAGTACATCACTTTTGTTTCATGTGAATATGTATTATATTCAAGCTCATTCATTTAAAGAAATATTCAGTCCATCTAAAATATATTTAATTTGATATATGTGTATTCCTTAAGTCACTCAGCTATGTATTAGACTATGTTTATGTTTGTCTTTTTACTGTTTGTATACTACTTGGTCAACATTTTTATTCTGATTTTATATATATCCCAATTTGACTTGTTTATAAGATCATTACTATGTATTGTTTTTATGTGTCTTTGAGTTTTTCTCTCCAATACTCTATTGCAAATATGTTATACTCGAGTGGATTTTTGTTCTTATCAGAGAAAATTAACAAGTAATGCAGATTATTTTCAATAAGGTATAAGAAATATAATGTGCATTATTAGGCAGCTGTATTTACAGTTAGATTTAATTGGTAAGGCCTGATATCAACATGCTTGTTTGCTGTAGTTTCTAAGAAGATGTATGTCACTACTATCTGGCACTAATGGTAGAGATTAATCTGTGATGCAATCCATTAGCGTAGAGCAGGTGTGGCATCTTCTTATATGTTTGCCTTGAGAAGACCTTTTCCAATTAATTTTCCATGTTGCTTTATAAAGGGCTTTGACTGACTTTGAAGATATGAATGGATGCTATCATCTGTTGTTACTGTAAGTTCCTCATACAGGTGCATCTTTCTTGCAGCTCCTGGATAACAAAAAAAAACATTTTTAGGTAAGTACTAATTACATTCTTTGATCCGTTTTAAGTGAGGAGATTAAAAAAGAGAATTTTGTTAAACTGAATGGTTTAAGAAAAGTGTGGTGATCTCTTTGGAGAGAGACAGTTTACCAGTATAGCAATGGAATATGGGAACACAGTAGTGACCTTGTTTAACTTCTGACTTGGGACCCCAGCTTTAGATGGCCATACGAGTTCCTTCTTGTTTTTAAACATGCTGAAGTAATGCATCCGACACCGTTTCCCAGTCTTTTCCTAATCTTGTATGTGCAGCCAGGGCAAGGTATTTCCTGCATATGTCCATCACTGATGTGCTTGGTATTGAAACTGGTTTATTCGTGATCTGAGTGTTAACTTGAATGTACCCTTTTCCACTATTTATGGATTAATAAAGAAGAGGACTGCTTACTGGCATTTTGGTTTGTGGAATCCTTGTTTGGCAATATCGTGGTACTGGTTTTTAACTTTATGGACATCTTCTAGTCATCATGCACATAATACTTGGAAGTACTTTGCATTCCTGCCTGGGTTCAGCCACGTTAGGCCTGATGACCAAGTTTGAGTTTCAGAGGTTTGATAAAGAAAAACAAGGAACTATGAGAGAGATTGAGGGAAAGAGGAAACATGGGAGCGACAATACCAAGGTTTCCCCTTCTCCTTTACATAAGAAAAACATTCCTTGGGACCAGTGTGATTGACCCTGAGGCTGTTCCCATGGGCAAAGTCTGCCATGCTGTGTGCAGACACTCCTTTTAGAAATTTTGGGTGTGCAGAAACATGCAGTTACATTAAGTTCAACACAGAAGATACAGCACAATACATTTCTGGTCAGTGACAGAGGTAGGAACATACAGAAAATCTCATAGCTGCCTACCTCATGATGGCCATGATCCTCCTGGCTCTTCATGGCCCAAGGATGCCTGGCGGTAAGAAGGAGCAGATGAGCCATTCGGAGATGAGGGGTTTGATAGTGGTAGAGGAAGGAGGAAAAGAGTCCAAATAATTAGAAATGGGTGTTCTTTTATGATTTTATCACCAACTTTGAAGTTTGGAATGTTGGAGCATTTATGTTGAGGTAGTAACTGAGACGTGATGGAGATTGACAACTGCAAACACAGTATTTCTCCTATATACTGTATACGTTTATTTTAAAGCATGCAATTGTTTAATGTCATTGTATTGTCTGTATGACTTCACTCTTTTGTTGGAAATCTTAGGGTCAGCTGGGAGAGTGCAAAAGGCAGAACTGCATCCTACAGAATGAAAAATTGGAGCTTGAAAAGACATTTGAAAAGTTACAGAATAAGTTAACGCATTGTGAAGAACTGCTGAAGGTTGAAAAGGAAAATAATTCCATACATCTGGCAAAAAATAAGGTAGTTGTGGTACCTAAACAGTCACATGTATAATGCTTTCTGACGTGGTATTCTTGAAAAATAAAGTAGAAAATGCAATGTGCATGTCTTGACATGTATTTGTCACTTCCACATTCTTATTCATGTGACATCAAATTTGAAGTATAGTAACAAATTGAAGAAAATTAATTGATCCAGTGTCATTTTCATTCATTCCTCAACTGTTTGGTTCAGATCCAATCCTTGGATCCGACTCAGCCACTTCTTCCAGATTGTAGAATACTTAAATTCTTGTGATCCTCCCTTTACCCATAATGCCGAGTCAACTTGCATATCTCAGATCTTGTTTGCTGCCCTAGCATATGTCTTGAAACTCTCAAGTGAGACTTAAAAATTTTTGTGAGTTAGCCATTTTTTTCTGTAATCTTTGTAGTATTTATACCTTTATCATTTCTTCCTCACCTTAGCCTGTTAAATCTGTAGTTATAATAATATCCTTTGCTCTTAGAGTAGCCGTGTTTACCATCGCTGGTATCCTGTCTCCTTATAGTACATTTTAGTACTTATTTTTCAAGCTTTATCATTGTTGGTAATTTTCCTTACCCCATAATATTTTAAAAAATAAAAACTTCCATATTCTTTCAGAATTTCTGCCTTTTCTTTAAAATGTCTGATAAACATTCAGAGTTTAAAAATATGTGGCCTGTGGCCACAAAAGTCGTAATTCTGATGCACATTCAAAGTGTGTGTACTGTTTAGGACCTTACCATCTTGACTGACTATGACATTTGTAAGGGATTTTACTCACATGCCTTAATTGACTATAAAAATATGTTAATTCTTAGGGGCTTGCTACCCTCAAAACCTGCATCTACAGCCTTTGGGGTTCAAACCCTCTAAAAGTTGGACAAAAAGGGGATTCTTATTCAAAAGCATGAAAGGCTCATAAGAGAACTACTGATGTTCTTTGTGTTTCACTGTTGCTGTCATTACATTTGGGTAATCTGCTGGCAGGTTGCCCTCAGTCGGCCTGAATTCCAAAGTCTTGGGTCCTGCGCCAGTTGCTGTCTCCTCTTCCATGACGTCAGGTCATCAGGGGTATAAAACATGCAGCCGACGCCATTTTCTTTAGTCTTTCTTGCCGAGCGGTGCCCAAAGCAGAAGCATTTCACAAGTGCCGGTCAGCCGACTACTGAAATATTCGAGTTTGAGTTTCAGAACTGAAGTCTTCACTAAAGCTAAGTACCCCATTGGGGAAACTTTTTTCTTGCTCCATACCGATGTCAGAAAAAGTTAATAATTGCATTACTTGTGGGAAGCAAATACCTCATAAGGATTTCCATTTGTACTGTATTCCTTGCCTAGGTCCTAATCACAACATGTCTGGCTGTCGGTTTTGTGCTAGATTTAACCAACGCACTATCAAGCGTCGGTATATTTTTGCCTCAGAGTATTTTGGAAACAGATTTAACTACCCAGAAATGTAGTCAGATAGCAATCCGACTACTGGAGTACATAAAAAAATGCAAAGAAAAGGACAGAGAAAGGCAGTCGAGATCCAAAACCGACGACGAAGCTTCTCCTAAGCCAGTCGCCGGTTCACCGGTATACAGTGAGGCACTTTCGCAGCCCCTGATGCCCACTACCTTCAAGTCGCAGGCCTCTACCGACTCCCATGTGGAGTCCGGCATGCCATAATACTCAAGGTATTGGACCGACAGATGTATCTCCCTCAGATGGGTCCAGAGCCGCTGAGTACGCACCGGCTTCTGAGGGTGTATTCAGACCTCAACATTTCTATATCAAACCAATGACAGCTGCAAAAACAAAGACACAAGCACCTACTAAAACTAAAAAAAGATGCATGAGCCACATACACAGGCCTCTATGCCTAAAAAACAGATGATCAAAATGGCTGAAGACCTTATTACCTTGATCAGGGGTACCCATCCCCCTCCAGATAAGAGACCTAGGCAAGATACCAATTTTAATTCTTCAGATCAGGTTTCTATTTCTTCTGATTCCTCTTCTGATCAGGAATTATTTATACCTCCCTATGAGGATTCTGATGCAGAGGAGTCTATACCATCTGCATCTCCTCCTGAGGATTATTCATTTGGAGAAACCTTGCATACTTTGAGGGAGCATTTTCACTGGGAGAGTCAAGATTTTTCAGAATCAAAAAAGAGGCTCAGGGATTTCCTCCTTCTCCCTCAGCACAGGCCTTTAGCCATTCCCCCTGTTTTAGACATTGTGGATGATGTGTTTTCAGAGTCAAGCTTGACCCGACTCCTTACCTCTGGCTCCCAGTAAGCCTGACAGATATTGCAGGGTCCCTGACTCACATAACTTTTTATTTAGAAACCCTGCTGTTGATCCTGAAACTATTTCACAGGGTCCAAAGGGAGTTAAGGCCTCAACAGCAAAAAATCCTACCCCCTCTGACAGAGATTCAAGGCACTGGACAGATGGGGAAAAATGGTTTATACATCTGCAACCTTGGCAATAAGGGCCTTAAACTGTCAGTTTCATATGCTTAAGTATCAACAACATGTCATGGGATTGCTGAAGCAGAAAATGATGTTGATTTCTGAATGGGCAGAAAATAAAGAATTGCAGGAATTATTGCATGCAGTTGAACAGGTTGGAAAGCATACTTTGCAATGTGGTTTTGACTCCATAGAGGCCTCCTGCAGGGCAGCAGTTACTGGCTCTGTGATTAGGAGGCATACCTGGCTAAAGGAACAAAATTTGCCTGATCATGTTAACGCTAATTTGTTAGATGCACCTTTACAGCATGATACTCTGCTTGGTATTAAGGCAGAAGAGGTTTTAAAGAAAAAGGAAGACAAAGCTAAGTCTATGCAAACTGTTAAAGACTTCTTACAAGTGCAGCCACCAAGATTCAGTAGACACTGGCCTACAAAAAATTGGTCCTTTCCTGTGTCAGACAGAGCTCAAAGGGACAAATCCAGACACCCTAAGGGTTCCAGATACCAGGCGCAAGATTCATACAGGTCAAAGCAATGGGGCGCTTCTACCTCCAAATCTGGAGGAGATAAAGCGTAAACCTACAGAAAACAGTCCCAATGACTTCCCTCTGCCTGCACCAAGCACTTTTCTTTTGGTAGCACCCTTAGGGGAAAACTTTGCACTTTTTGCACAAAATTGGCAGTTAATAACCCCGGACTAGTGGGTACTAAACATAGTATCACAGGGATACAGATGCCATTTCCACACTGACAATGGCAAATGGTTGGCCAGATCTGCCAAAAAAATCAATAGGCAGAGGCACAGAAACAGGTTACATCCCTCATGGATATGGGGGCCATTCAGCCAGTACCAGAACAGGAAAAAGGACAAGGTTTTTACTCAAGACTGTTCTTGGTACCCAGAAAGGACAAGGCCTGGTGGCCAATACTGGATTTATCGATTTTGAACACATACCTGGACATTCCAAAATTCAAAATGCTGACTTTGCAGCAGCTTCTGCCCATGCTGGCAAGAATGCTTGGCTGGTGACATTAGACATAAAAGAGGCATACCTGCATGTCCCAATAAGACAATCGTGCAGAAGATACCTCAGATTCAAGGCTGGCTTAATGCATTACCAATTCTCTGCACTGCCCTTTGGCTTATCTACTGTGCCCAGGGTCTTTACAAAGTGCCTGGCACCAGTAATTGCATTTTGCAGACAAAGAAGTATACAAATATATCCTTACTTGGACGACTGTTTAAGCAGAGAACAAGGACATTCTTCTTCGACACCTGGCGTTTGTGAAAAGGCTTCTAACATGCCTAGGGTAAACAGTAAACGAAAAGAAATCACAACTGGTACCCTCTCAAAAGATAACATTGCTGGGTGCAAGCTTGAATACAACTGCCCAGATGGCTTATCTCATGCCAGACAAGCAAAGGCAACTGACAACTTACTTCAAACTGATGGCAACAAAAAATCACTTATCTGCAAGACAAATTCTGCAGGCTTTGGGCTTCATGGCATCCTGCATCCTACTGATTCCATATGCAAGACTGCATATGAGGAAACTTCAATGGTACCTAAAAAGTTTATGGAGTCAACATTCTCAATGTCTGGAAACAATGATTCCTCTGATTCCCTGCCTACAACAGCAGTTTCTATGGTGGGCAACGGCATGTCACCAAAACATGGGACGGGCCTTCACTCTACCCCCTGCCAGCCAAACCTTAACAACAGATGCATCAGATTATGCCTGGGGGGCCCACATGGCAGGAAGATGCATACAGGGCATATGGACCCCAAAACAAATGCATCTACATATCAACCAGAAAGAGATGCTAGCTGTTCAAAATGCCCTAACAGCCTTCAAGGACTTACTTCATCCAGGACAACTACTGATAAAGACGGACAACACCACTGTCATGTGGTATATAAACAAGCAAGGGGACACACACTCATACCCTCTTTGCAGATTAGCCATGGCACTGTGGAACACAGCTTTGACCTACCAAATACATCTTCAAGCTCAATTCCTGCCACGAAAGCAAAATACTCTGGCAGACGATTTAAGCAGAAACCTTATGGATCCTTACGAGTGGAAGCTAAATCCACAAGTCTTCAGCATGATAACAGAGAAATGGGGGAGCCCAGACATAGATCTATTTGTCTCTCCTCAAAATTATCAATTGAAAAGATTCTGCACAAGAACTTATCACAGAGAAGCATGGAAAGAGGACGCCCTATCCTTCAGTTGGAAAAACCTATCAGTTGATGCCTTTCCACCTCTGCCTCTTTTTCCCAAGGTCCTCCTAAAAGTCATACAAGAGAAACCAAAGATGATACTAATTGCCCCAGACTGGCCCCACCAATACTGGTACCTAATCCTAAGGAACTTGTCTCAATACCCAGCTTGGACCTTACCTCAAAGACCTCAACTACTGTCCCAGCAAAACAATCAGATCCTGCACAATCAACTCCAGACACTGAATCTGGCAGCATGGCTGATCGTGTAGTTATACAAACAACACCTCTCAGTAAAGCTGTGATGGATGTCATTTTGGAAGCCAGAAAACCTAGTACTAGAAAATCTTATGCTGATAAATGGAAGAGATTCTGTGCTTGGAATCAAGCACAAGGAACTGATACAGTAGAACCAAATATTCCTCAGATATTACAATACTTAACTGAGATGCTTAACAAAGGCCTATCTTTCTCATCAATTAAAATCCATGCCTCTGCCATTTCAGCTCATTACAATACAGAGCCACTAATCTTTTCTCATCCTTTACTAAAGCAGTGTCTTAGAGGAGCCAAAAAGTTAAGGCCTCCTAGAAGATCACCATTACCTGCATGGGACCTCAATTATATGTTGGAAAAGCTCACCCTGCCTCCATTTGAACCAGCTGCTACCGTTGATATAAAGTTCTTATCATAGAAAGCAGCTCTACTTCTAGCAATTACTTCAGCAAGAAGAGTTTCAGAGTTACAGGCCCTCATGGCTATAGAGCCTTTTATCATATTTTACCCAGACAGGGTGTCTTCTGAGGACATCCTACATTTATGCTTAAGGTGGGTTTCAAGTGAGCTCTTTTTAGATATTCTTGCCTGCCTTTTTTAATCCAAATCAAAAAGAAGAGAGAGAGAGAATTGCATTCTTGGATGTACACAGCAGACAGCCAAGATTCTACTGCATTCAGTGACTAAACTAAGAAAAAAAAAAACTGAGCAATTACTAGTGACATCAGGATCAGAAGGAAAGGCTATTTCAAAGTAGAAAATTTCAAAGTGGATAAGCCACTGCATCCCACATCTCCTTGCTGCTACTTACATCATGGAACACCCCATTATGGCTCATTTCACCTGAGTTCCACAGCTACTTCAGCAGCTTCTCTTCAACCCTCAGAGGAGTACAAACCAAACTTGGAGTAGAGTTCACACTACTTGAGTTCTGTTCACACCTTTACAGTCCAGCTTTGCTACTGCAGTTGCAGGGCTACAGGCCCACACACACAGCCACTTTTGCTCAGCAGCTCAACAATAGCTTATAGATTCCTCACAAATGTACACATGCACACATGAAACAAAAGTACAAGACATGAAACGTACACTCTACTAGTACATGTATAAATGTTGATGTTCGAGAGTATTCACTGTTGCAGTCCAGGTTACCCTCCCGCCATCCCCCTGTCATTCTGGAGTTCATCTTTCCTTCTCTGTCTTCTACAACCTATGTGGTGTATTTGCTTGTAGATGAAGGTAAAGTTTATATTGATGCATATGTGTATATATATATATATATATATATATATATATATATTTATTTTTGCTACCTTTTTGGGGGCACCTGACATCGGGGGCAAGAAAAACTAAAGAAAATGGCGTCGGCTGCATGATTTGTACCCCTGACGACCTGACATTATGGAAGAGGAGACGGAAACTGATGCAGGACCCAAGACTTTGGAATTCAGGCCGACTGAGGGCAACCTGCCAGCAGATTACCCAAATGTAATGACTGCAACAGTGAATACACTCGAACATCTACATTTATGGTAAGTGTACACAACTGTACTGTCTGACAATGCCTTGTACCTTGGCTAGCTGCCTCTCAAACAAGCAAAAAAGTCAGATCTGACTGCTTCGGATTGGAGACCTAGATCTGACAAATGGATCCATTCATCTCAATTATTGCTTTTGCCTGAGGTATTCTGTACCTATACCCTCCAGCCCAACCTAATTCTGCCCCAGCATTCACCTAGTACAGAAGCGGGTCTGCTATCACCATATCATGGGCATTTAAACAACCCAAGCATGATATTTCTTGTGTTAACATTGAAGGAAGCAAGGTGTATTTCTTTTTCCTTAAGCTTTCTGCATAAAACCTTTAAGTGGATGGGTGTACTTAAACACTCGGGGTTTCAGCAGCACAAACAGTACACAGTAGGTCTATCCCATCTGAATCTTAAAGTTGTAAGACTCTGCTGTTATCAGACAATTTGGATAGAAACTTGGACAGAGTACTTACTGTTTTCCCTTAAGGTAAAGGGGTATTTGATTGATCGTTTTCTCAAAACCTCATGGTCTGATCAGCCCCACTTCGTTTGCCTCACTTCGCTCGGCTCACTCTGCTCCCCTAACCTGCCCCCATTTCCCACCCTCCCCCTCTATCCCTAGATTTATTCCAAGCCCTAATCACCTGACCAAACTGCCCATCCTCAACCTTCACAAATCACTTACTCAACATCCACTTCAGTTACTTACACCACTCCCACACAACACATATTTGATTGACACACCTCCACCCTTCACCCAAAGAACCATATTACCTCATTCACCTAAATCACCTACTACCATCACCATATCATTTCTACCATACAATTATGCTAACAACACTATCATCCCTATCACTAGCACTCATATCACTAGCTTTTCTCACATCCATACAAACAAACCTATCTCTACACAATAACACATATCACATAACACACATTTCCCCACCCTAACAAACTCACACAAACTTAATCTGCCCTATAATTCTAAATCTTATTACTACACCTTACTCGCACAACATCTTGATACCAAGACATAACTCTAGAAAAGACTCACATAGACCCAACCCACAAACAACAAACATTACAAAGCACATACTGTCATTCATACAGAAACTACTAACTTCTGATGACATACACCCGAACCCAGGTCCTCTCGCAATCAAACAGACATCTGACCTGCTGATTCTTAATATCAACATAAGAAGTATCATCAACAAAATATCTGGACTGCATCCATTTATAGCCCACTACACCCCTGACATACTGACAATCACAGAAACATGGCTGAACCCCAGCATCCAAGATGAAGACTTCCTTACCCCAGGTTATAAAACCTTAAGATCAGATAGAATAAGCAGGAAAGGAGGTGGGGTAGCCATTCTCTTCATAAACACCTTGAACCTCCAACTCCTCCACACCACACAACCCAAATTTCAAACTGCTGAAACCCTGTTTACTATCCTTTCCATAAATAACACACAGAAAATCAATATTCTGTGCTGCTATTTAACCCCAGGTAATAACTCTCTCATAATAGAAAAAATCCTACACTGGAGAAAAGATAACCTACCACAAGAAACTATCCTATTAGTTGACCTAAACACCGTCTAGACATCTTGTGATTCCAACAACCCCACTAAGCATATTAATCTATATCGGTTCTCTCAACTCATTGAAGAGCCCACTAGAATAGACAAAAAATCAAATAAAAATCTATTCTTGATTGGACTGTAACCAACTACCCCAAGCAAAACTATCACATACGTTGCCTCCCAGATGGTCTCAGTGACCATCTCCCCACTTTCCTACTACGCAAACACTCCAACCTACCCAAACCTATTGTTTATAAACTAATACGAGATTACCACAACCTTACCCCACAATACCTCAGTACTGTTCTCAGCCACTGTAACTGGGAACCACTAAGAACCCTAGGATTAGACTAGGCAGTAGACTGCTTTAATACAACGTTTATTAATGTTCTTAACAGACTCGCCCCCAGAAGGAAAATTAGAGTGAAAGCTAATTATGCACCTTGGCTAAGTAGGGACACTAGAGCCCTACTAAAAGCCAGAGGTAAAGCCTGGAAAATCTGGAAGAGTGAAAACACCATTAGCTCCAAGCAAAACTATCAACAGCTTAGAAATCAGGCCAAGGCTGAAACCAAACAAAATAAACAAAACTACTTCCTCAGTGTCCAAAACAAATACTCAGAAAATCCGCATAAATTCTGGCATTCTATTAACTCCTTACTAAAACCAGGCAAAACCACTACTCCAGCTCCAAACTCTACAGATAGTACTTTAGACATAGCCACTCAATTTAATCACCACTTCACAAAATCCATCCTAGCCCACTCCAGTCAGTTAACCAATCATAGCCCATCACAAACCCAACCCAGTCTATCTGAAAGGTCCCCCTCCTTTACTCTATCACCTGTCCCCACCTCTACAATTAAAAAACTCTTTCTAAAGCTTAAACCCACCACCCTTGCAGCTGACAACATACCTGCTACCTATCTAAAAATGGCCAAAGACACTCTATCATACCCCATCTCCATCCTAATCAACCGCTCCATACAGGAATCCTATATCCCAAACTTTGGAAAAAATCTTATATTATTCCTCTTCATAAAGGGAGTAACTCCTATGACTTCTCCAACTACCGATCTGCTGCCATCCTATGCCCCCTATCTAAAATTCTAGAGAAATGCATCCACTTGCAAGTCATGAAATTCCTGAACACACATCAGCTCCTCTCTACCACACAAAATGGCTTCCGCCCACATCACAGCACAACCACTGCTCTTCTTTCCTTCTGTAATCTAGTTAATCTCCACAGGAACAACAACAAATATACATCTGCCATTTTTTGGACCTCTCAAAGGCATTCAACAAGGTCTCTCACTCCATCCTGCTAGATTCTCTAACCTTACTATCTTTCACCCCGTCTACCATAGCCTGGTTCAGAAGCTACCTCACAGGCAACAATCTGTCCAATTGCAAGGAACACTATCCTCTCAACTTCCAACTACCATAAGAGTCCCACAAGGCTCTGTACTAGGCCCACTTTTCTTCTATTTTCACAAACAACCTTAACAGCTCAACCCAGCATGCCACACTTATTCAGTATGTAGATGATTCAACCCTGATCTGCACTGCCTCATCTCCCATCATTGTACAGCAACTTACTCAGGAAATGTTTAACTGTGTATAAAAATGGATCTCAGGAATCCAATTTATCCTAAATCCCAAGAAGACAAAACTACTACTATTTTCCCCTAATAAATCAAAAGCTCCCCCTCCTTCTCCATCACATCTACAGACAGCACTACTATCTCCCCGCCGAACCACATAAAACTTCTGGGCATTGAAATTGACAATAATCTTCACTTTGATATCCACATCTCCCATACCATAAAATTGGTTCTCAAAAAAATCGGCACACTATACCGGCACAAAAACTTTCTTTCACATCAAGCAAGAGTCACCCTTGCCCAGAGTCACCTCCTCTCCACACTACTGTACGCAGAGCCTATTTTCACCCATATTAGAAAGACTGACCTAGATAAACTAGAATCCTGTTACAATAAGATAGCCAAGTTTGCTACAAGCTACACTTATAGAACACATCACTGTACTGCACTAAAAGAACTAAAATGGCTTGAGTTACCTCAACTACTTAACTACCACCAGCTAGTTACTGCTTATAACATTCTCAAGAACCCTGAAAAAAACCCTTCATTATCCAGTCTTCTTACCCACTACACTGCAAATTAGCATCTCCGATCTAGTGAAAAATCTCTTCTCTGCATCACCAGGGCAAACAATACTGCAGGGAAAGCACTCTGTTCCCACACCATTGCTAAAAACTGGAACTCTCTTCCCCATTCTCTGACCACTGCCCCTACCACCCCATAATTCAAACACTCCCTCAAATCACATCTACTCAATACCTGGTTATGCCCCTGTATCACTTAACTTGCCCTCACTCTTCCATCTCCCCCTTCACTTTCCAACTTCCTAACTACTCACCTTAACCCTCTGCAGTTGAAAACCCAGCTAGTTCCTCTGGCTACTACTCTTGAAGGGCTTCTGCTGCTCTCCTTTGTCACAACAGTATACACCTGCACATTAGATGTAAATGTAAATTTCTAGCTGTTTTCTGCTGGAAAATGCCTAACTTCATCCAATATGTGATTCATAATTTCACTGTGTGTATGGTTAAATGTCTACTCCACATTGTATTTTTACATGATCATTGTACAGCACTGTATAAATTGTTATTTTTATTGTTATTTTTTATTTTTATTTTTATTATATTGCCTCTTTTTGTTGAAACAATGCTCAAGAGCTTTTCTCCTCGGGCCTCCTCTTTAAATGGACCTGGTTCAGTCGGAATTTCCCAGTTAACAAATGTAAAATAAATAAATAAAATAAATTGTCAGAGCTGATCACCTCTCCGCTCCCATTGCCCTTTTTGGTGGTATCTCCTCATTACCACTCAAGACCCTCTCAACATGAAGGTGGCGAAGAGCATTTTTTGATGATGGGGCAAACATGCTGCGATCTGTTTATATATCCAATCAACAGCAAGTGCAGCAGGTTCTTTGCACTGATCACCCCATTGGAAGAGTCCCCAAGGGATGCTCTACTTCACGTTTGGCCTTGTGGTCTCTTTTCTGCTTACCTCCCAGTACCCCTCATTCCCAAATTTTTACTGAAAGCATCTTGATTGAAGTGCACAGTCATCCTCATTGCCCCTTACTGGCATTGTCATATCTGTTTCTCCTTCCGTTGGCTTCATCTTCTTCATCCACCCTGGATGCTGGATCCAACTCCAGACCTACTGCCTCACCCCTCAGACATGATTTATCTGGACATTTCAGGCCTCAAGTTGACCGCATGTTTTTTCCAGTTCCTTTGATTGCTAAACAGCCCAGACACTCCTCCTCTGTTCGTCACATTCTGTTATCAAACCACAAAGCCTCCACTAGAAAAGTTTACAAAAGTAAATAGAAAAGACTTGATGTTATGTTCTCCATATCTCACCTTTGTTCTTGCTGTTTGGGTTCGGTGCCGATACTTGGCCGTATACTATAGCTTGAGAGCTTTTATTGGCTCGAGGCTAGCCCCTATCCCAGCATGCCTAGCAGTAGTTAACCAGATCTCGTTTGCAGATTGCAGCGTCGAGATTGCGGATACTGGCTCAAGCTAAGTGTTTTTTCTCTTATTATATTTTTGAACAAAATTTTCTAGTTTAGCTTGTCTAATTTGTTAACTGTAGTTGTCCTTCATATTTCACTCTATCCCTATCCCATATGAGTGACTTGCTTTTGTGTAGATTAACCGTTTTTTTCTCTCTGGCCTTTCCCCTCTTCCAAACTGGTTTAAATTAGAGGGTTCTTCTTCCCTTTCTTGCCTTTCCTTTAACTTTAAGGAGTTGCCATTTAAATTAAAGGATCTCCTTAGGTGGGGAGTTCGCCATTTAACTTAGAGGCTCTCCTCCTTTCTCTGTTTTTCCCTGTCTGTTAACAAAAAAAAAAAAAAAAAAAAGGATATTTTTTGTGTGTTATTGTCTGTTTTTTTCTCTTTGTCTAGCTTACATAGTGTTATTAATAGTTTTCTTATTAGTAGTCTATAGCCTTAGACATAGTGCTGTTTTCTATTATGTCCAAGGATTCAAAACCTTCGGATTTCAAAAAGTGCGACTTGTGCTGTGAAAAGATGTCCCTTATGGATGGGCACATGAGTTGCATATGTTGTTTAGGACCTGTTCACCTGCAGGACTCGTGCTCTGACATGCTTTTAGTTCACAAGTCCTGCAGGAGAGAAGAAACAAGTTAATCTTGAGAGGTTTACTGAAGAGCCCCTTTGATGCTGCCATGGAGGGGACTCAGCTAGCTAAAAAAATCTGACAAAGTTAAGCCTTCATCCTCTCCGGCTCTGAGTTCAGACCCATGTAAGGACAAGGGCAAACCACCAGCTAAGTCAGACCCGACTTTCGGTTCCAACAAGACACCTTCATCTATGGCTCCATCTGTGTTTTCAGAGCCAGTAAAGTCCCATTAGCGTTCCAAGTCTCCTGCCTTGGAACTGGTGTGGTCTGCTCCACAGTCTCTATTATTACAATCTGTGGCGGGCAGTCATCGGCCTTCAACCCATTCCTCTCAGTCATGCAGGCGCCTCTCGGATGATGATGATGATGTGGAGAGGGTGGTAAAGAAGCTTCTTAGGACACCAGCATTAGCCAAAATACTTTTGGGCCCATCCCAGATGGAAATGGTGGTGACAGCCCAAACAACACCTGTCTCGATTCCTCCTCCGACTCCTCTGAGTTCGGAGCCAGAATGTAT
This sequence comes from Protopterus annectens, assembly GCF_019279795.1. NCBI lineage: Eukaryota > Metazoa > Chordata > Ceratodontiformes > Protopteridae > Protopterus > Protopterus annectens. The sequence continues at coordinate 1,091,517,839 of NC_056743.1, read as the reverse complement.
GGAAGTTGTAGTTGTGGAACCGTCACTTCCAGTAACCTCCTCTGATCTTTCAGTTCTGACTACCGCTCTGATCTCCTTGATACCCCCTTCTGTCGAGGGATCTGGGAGCTGACACTCCCTCGTCTGATCTGAGGGGGAGAGCGGCATTAGACCAATGTCTGACTCTTTTCTCCCTCTCGTAGCTTTGGCGCAGGTCAGCTCAGATCCTACATCGGCCTCGGAGACATTGCTCTCAGTTTGGAGGAAGTCTTCTGCTTCTTTGGAGCTGGAGATTTTTTCAGGTCAGGACCACAATGCCTTCTAAGTGATGAGGAACATACTGTCTGCTGAGACAGCTCCACCCTTGGCTCCATTAGCTCCTTTGCCTTCGGTGCAGGTGTCTGCCTCCGAACCTCCCCTCTGCCCCAAGTGTATGGAACCCGTGCTCCAGGATGCCCCATTGGGTGATCCTACCTCATACAAAACCTCCCCTGAGCATCCCTCAGAGGAGGTCCCCCATAAGAGGGCTTGCAAGAGGAAACATGTGGGACTCCCCTGAGTCCGTGACATCAGAGACAGACTTGGATGACTCAGAAGGGTCCCCATGGTCCCCCTCTAAAGATGTGTCTTTTTCATACATCTTAGAAATACTTAGAGGGGTGACTGGAAGTCCCTTTCCAATTCTGAAGATGAGTCAGTGTACCTGGATGCATTCGGTTCCCGACCCTCCACCTCTTGGGTATCTCCTCCTTTCAACCCACTGTTGCACAGTGAGTCGGAAGACTTGGAGCTCTCCAGACATGATGGAACCAGTTCCGCGGAGGCCCAATAAATTCATTACAGCCCCTGAAGACAGCCTCTTCTTATCTAAAGGTATTCCCATTGATGCTATGGTGGTGGCAGCAGCCACCAAGAAGGAATTAGCGGAAACTTCTTCATCTGTCCATCCGCCGAATAAAGAGTCTTGTGCGATGGACAAATACAGGAAATGTATGTTTTCTTCAGCAACCTTTACACTCAGGTTGCTGAATTATTTGTCCCACTTTACAAGGCTTCAAAGGGATCTCCTCAAGGAGTTAGGAGAATACCTTACAGGATCCTAAAGCTGTGGGAGTCTCGGACAAGGCAGCTTCTCAGCTTGTGACCTTGACTTCAGTGGTTAACACCTCCATGCGGCTCATTTCTTATGCAGCCCGTGAGGTGAGCAGGGTGGCAGGCAGAGGGGTAGCCTTACGCAGACACTCCTGGATGCACCTTTTTCATTGTGCGGACACCTTCAAGTCTTCCTTTACCAATGCCCCCTTTGACGGCTCGTCCCTGTTTGGGCCTCAGGTAAAAGAGACACTTACCAGGTGTGAACAGGATGGCAAAACTCTGACTGCTGTGTGTGAGAGTACATTTTTCTGCTCTATCTAGGCCCTATCTTAAAGGCCAGAAGAGTGGGAATATGTGGTTCCAGAAATCCCAGGGAGCTTTGCCTGACACACATGGAGAATTTTTCCCCAGGGGCAGAGGGGGAAATAATGGAAGATGCCGACCTCACTGCAGTGGGGGTCTGCAGAATCTGGGTGACAGAGATGACTTCTCTGGTACGCCTTCCAGTGGTCCTGAAGGGAGGCCTGACTGTCCGACTCCAGAGACAGTCGATGGGATAGTATCCTTGTACCCAAAAGCCTGGTAGGCAATCACAGAAGATACATGGCTACTATCCATAATATCCGGAGGTTACAATATCCCTTTCTTCCTACTTCCCCTGTCTAAAAGACAATACTCTATCCCAGATGTTCCACCCAGTCTTCAGGATCAAGCAAACCTAGATGTTCAAAGGTTGTTAAGAAAGAGTCATCCAGGAAGTGCCCACAGACCAAATTGGATCTTGAACTTATTTAAGATTCTTTTTAGTTCCAAAGAAAACAGGGGACTGGAGACCCATTTTGGATCTCAGCAGGCTGAACAAGTCAGTCAAGAAAACAAAGTTCCGGATGGTAACACTGCAGTCCATTCTTCCCTTTCTGGGACAGGACAATTGGATGTGCTCTATCAATCTCCAGGATGTGTACTACCACATAAAAATGGACAGACAGTCAAGGAGATATCTACGCTTCTGGCTGGGAGCCAGTCACTGTCAGTTCAGAGCTATGCCCTTTAGTCTCACCACAGCCCCCAGGGTGTTCACCAAATGCATGGCAGTAGTTGCGGCTCACCTGAGGCATCAAGGATTCCGGGTGTTTCCATAGCTAGACGACTGGCTCCTTACTACCACCACTGATCATCAACTAATCAAGGCGAGGGAATACACAATCTGCTCTTGTTCTCAACTTTGGATCACCATAAACTACAAAAAATATGCCTTGTTGCCTTGTCAATATATTACCTTTATAGGGACAGATTTAGACACAAGGGCCATGATAGCAAAGCTGCCTCAAGAAAGAGTATTAACAATACATCACCAAGTTGTCATGCTGTTCACATAAAAGAGGATTCAAGCAAGATTTGTCCTCAAGGTGCTGGGTTCTATGGTGGCGGCAATCACTCTGGTCCCTATTGCTTGCTTCCTCATGAGAATTCTGCAGTGGCTTCTGTTTACACAGTGGTCATTCCAGGATTTACCCATGTCACATCAGATTCTGATCACGGAATCCTGCAAAAGGGATCTGGAGTGGTGGCTTCACTCCCCTATTGTGACAATAGACAGGTCATTTCTACCTCCCAACCTGTAGCCACAGTGACCACGGAAGCTTCCCAGATAGGGTGGGGGGGCATTATCTGGGACAGACTGTTCAAGGGACTTGGCAGGAACACGAGTACCACTTGCACATCAATGTCCAGGAGATGAGAGCGGTGCTACTGGCATTGCACTTCAGGACTCTCTACCTACTAGGACTGTAGCAATTCAGATGGACAATATGTCAGTAGTATGGTACATCAACAAACAGGGTGGAACCAGGTCTTATCCCTTGTGTCAAGAGGCTGTACGAGTTTGGCAGTGGCAATGTCTTCCCAACGCTTTCTGGTTGCAACCCACATCCTGGGAAAATCCAATGGGATTGCGGACAAGCTCAGCCAGGCTATCCTGATGCCCCATGAGTGGTCCCTGAAGCAGGAAGTTGTGGACTTGATTTTTTGTGAATGGGGCCATCCATGCTGCGATCTGTTTGCCACCCCCCTCAACAACAAATGCAGTAGGTACTTTGCCCTAGTCCCACCACCAGGACAGTCACCCAGGGACTCACTTGTTCACGATTGGCCCCCAAGACTGCTTTATGTCTTTCCACCTGATCCCCAAGATTCTTCAGAAAGTACAGTCATTGGGTTGTAAGTTAATCCTCATTGCTCCTTACTGGCATCATCAGATATGGTTCCCATTCCTTTGGCTTCACCTGCAAGGGAAGCCTTGGATCCTGGGCCCAGTGCCAGATCTTTTGTGGCATCAGTTGGGGGCTCTCCATCCTTCCATTCAAACTCTCAAGCTCACAGCTTGGTTTCTCCACTTATCGTCTTAGCCAAGCTCCCCGATGATGTCCTTCATAGATGCATCTGCAGTCATAACAAATGGGTTGTCCTGTCGTCAGGCAGCCCTTCGGTCGGCCGGATTCCAAAGTCTGGGTCCGGCCGCTGATGTCGACTTCACCCGGCGTCATCTCTGCTGGTCTTCGGGTATAAAGGCATCAGCCGGCCATTTTCCTCAGTCTTTCTTGCGCGTGGCGCCGAAGCAGAAGCTGTTCGCAAGTGCCGGTCGGTCAGATCCAGAGATTACTACTACCGAATACTACTTGAAGACTTCTAAAAGCTAAGTACCCGTTGGGGACCCTTTCTTGCCTCAGCCGATGTCAGAAAAAGTCAATAACTGTTTAACTTGTGGGAAACAAATACCTCATAAAGATTTCCACTCTTACTGTCTGCCTTGCTTAGGCCCAGACCACGACGTAGCAGCCTGTTCGGCCTGTGCTTCCTTCAACCGACACGCTTAGGCCGGTCGGAGTTTGCTGAACAGTTTTTCGGATCAGATTTTGCATACATTATGCCGTTGGATCCTCCGACTACCCAAATTGTTAAAAAACACAAAGAAAAAGACCGACACTCGCGGTCTGCGGTTTCGGCCGAAACCACGGTTAAGCAAGCCGCGAGTGTCTCGGTTTCGGCCGAAACCGAGAAAACCGGTCAATCTTCAGCCGAATCCATGAGTACTACTGAGGCTCATGCTACCTTAGTTGAATGGGCCTCAGAAATTTTGCCTACAACTGTGGTTCCTAGTGATTTATCAGACACCATCCCTTTGGATGTCTCTACCCCAGCACGTGGTGCTGCTAGGCCTCCTGCAGCCATGTCTATTAAGGCCTTTGCCATGGCTAAAGCAGCCAAATCTGCTAAATCAGTGCCTGTTAAGCCCCCCTCACACAGGCCCACTTCAAGTTCACAAATGCTTACTCTGGCAGAAGATTTAATATTCTTAATTAGGGGATCCCAATCTCACCCAGACAGGGCCTCTCAGCCCCCAGAAAAGAGACCTAGAGCAGAGCCCCCCGAGCCAGTGTCCTCTGATGATTCTGCGGATGACTCAGACATTACAGACCAGTCAGAGGCCCCTTTTTCTACTTATGAAGATTCCGATGCTGAAGAATCCATTCCAGCTGCCTCTCCACCAGAGGAATTTTCCTTTGTGCAAACCTTACATGCCATGAGAGAACAATTCCAATGGCAGGGACAAGTTTTCTCAGTTTCAAGAAAAGGTCCTAGGACTTTTCTGCACTTACCACAACATAGGCCCTTAGCTATACCTCCTGTACTGCCTGTTGTGGATGATGCATTTAATGATGTTTGCACTGCTCCTGATTCTTTACCTCCAGCCCCTGCCAAACCAGATAGATTTTACAGGGTGCCAGACACTCATCACCACCTATACAAGGCCCCACTTGCAGATCCCGAAACTATATCCCAGGGGCCTAAGGCAGTAGCCTCGACCACAGCAAAAAACCCTATTCCTTCTGAAAGGGAATCCAGGTCCTTAGAGAGATGGGGGAAAAAGTTTACACCTCTGCTACTCTCTCAGCTAGAGCTTTAAACTGTCAGTTTCATTATGATCCAATACCAAGAGTTTATGCTTGATCAGTTAACTAAAAAACTGTCCTCTGATGAATCCTTTGATAAGAAATATGTATTAGAAATGGTGAATAATATCCAACAGGTTAGTAACCATTCCTTAAAATGTGGCTATGATGCACTGGAGGCTTCATTTAGATCAGCCATGACTGGCACAGTGATAAGAAGGCATGCATGGTTGAAAGAACAGGTCTTACCAGATCATGTTAAAGCAAAGCTGTTAGATGCTCCTATGGATAAGGCCAGTCTATTTGGTACACCTGCCCAGCAAGTAATGAAGAAAATGGAAGAAAAGGCAAAATCTGTACAAACAGTTAAAGATTTCTTACAGGTTCAGCCCCCAAGGTTTAGCAGAAACTGGCCTGCCAAAAATTGGTCCTTTCCAGACTCTACAAAATCCCAAAGGGGCAGGAAT